>NW_025239325.1:0-3930 GCF_018294505.1 Triticum aestivum
TGATATCTTCTCGTGAGTCCCTGATCTTGATCGTAAACATTTGCATGCATGATTAGTGTACGATTGAATCGGGGGCGTCACATGGACTAATAGTAGTAGATGCAAAATTGTTTCGGTCTACTTGACAAGGATGTGATGCCTATGTTCATGATCATGCCTAGATATTCTCATAACTATGCGCTTTTCTATCAATTGCTCAGCAGTAATTTGTTCACCCACCGTAATATATGCTATCAAGACAGAAGCCACTAGTGAAACCTATGGCCCTCGGGTCTATTTTACATCATATTAGTTTATCGTCAACTTGCCAATTTCTATCGCCGTTTATTTTGCAATCTTTATTTTCCAATCTATATAACAAAATACCAAAAATATTTATCTTATTATCTTTATCAGATCTCACTTTTTCAAGTGGCCGTGAAGGGATTGACAATCCCTTTATCGTGTTGGTTGCAAGGTTCTTGATTGTTTGTGTAGGTACTAGGCGATTTGCGTGTAGTCTCCTACTGGATTGATATCTTGGTTCTCAAAAACTTAGGGAAATACTTACGCTAGTTTGCTGCATCACCCTTTCCTCTTCAAGGGAAAACCAACACATGCTCAAGAGGTAGCAAGAAGGATTTCTGGTGCCGTTGCCGGGGATATTTGCGCCAAGTAAAGTCAAGATTTGATCTCCCGTCAACTAGCCATTTCTGGCGCCGTTGCCGGGGAGATCTAAGCCAAGTCAAGACATACCAAGTACCCATCATAAACTCTTCTCCCTCGCATTACATTATTTTCCATTCGCCTCTCGTTTTCCTCTCCCCCACTTCAAATCCTTTGCCTTTCTTCGCCCCTCATCTGTTCGTCTTTTTCGTTTGCTTGTGTTTCCATGTGCCTTCTATGTGATTGCATCTTTTCTTGCTAAAAGTTTATGGATCCTCATCCACTTGCTAATTTCTTTAAGAGATCCAATTATGATGAATCAATTGCTAGTGAGTTTTGTGCACTAGATTATCTTTATGAGGTTTTGCTTGAAATTCGTGAATCTGAAAATTGTGATGAAGTGCTTTATGAAGTGATTCACGATAGATCTTTGAATCAAAAGCATTATTGCAATGTGTTATTATAAATTCTATTGATGTCAATTGTGCTAATAATATACAAAACCCTAAGCTTGGGGATGCTAGTTTTGCTATGACTACTATTTGTTGCAATGATCATGATTGCGGTCATTCTTCTTATGATCTTGAAAATTTATTCAAGCCCCATGATGAATATGAGATTTATAATAGTGTTTGCAATAATATTGAAAGTGGGTTTCAAAGATTGTAAACTTTAGATCCCACATATTTGTAGAATGTTCAATCTTATGAAGTTTTTGATAAAAGTGAGTTGGGAGAGGTCATGACTTTAGTTGATGTTAATCCCACTATTTTGGAAGAGTGTCAACTTTGCATACATGTGGATCGTGTTAAGAATTTTCATGTTACTAAATCCCAATATTTTGAGATTGCTATTGTTTCCTTCTTCTTCTATGAATATGCTAGATATTTCTTTGCTTGATAATTTGTTCTCTTATAAAATGCCTATGCATAGGAAGTATGTTAGACTTAAATGTGTTTTCCACCTGATTTATGATGCTCTCTTTGTGTTTCAATTCTTATCTTTCATGTGAGCATCATTGAAATCCAAAGCCTATCTTAATGGCTATAAAGAAAGAGAGCTTGTTGGGAGAAAACCCAATTGTTTTACTTTCTATTTTTCAATAATTACACAATTATGCCTCTGATTAGATTGTGTTTTCATGTTTTAATTAGTGTTTGTGCCAAGTAAAGCCTTTAGGATCATGTTGGGTGATAATTGATTTGATCCTGCTGAAAAGCAGAAACTTTCGCGTCCAGTAGAAGAATTCTTTAAAAACACTGGAGTGTCCAAAAATTCTGAATTTTTTATACATGATCGATATACAAATTTCTTACACTGTCCTAATTTTTTAGAATTTTTGGAGTTATGGAAGTATGGTTAAAGTCCAGATTACTACAGAATGTTCCATGTTTTTACGGAATGTTCTATTTTGATAAATCTATGGATTGTATTGGAGGGTACAAGCCATGTTAAAGTTAGAATATAGTAGGTATAATGCAATAATAAAATATGAATGGGTTTGCAACAGTACTTCAAGTGGTGATTTGCTTTATTATAGAGGTAAATACACTAGCAGTCTTAAAACTTGCGAGTGATGGTCAGTTTGATGCACAAACTTGTAAAATACATGATTACAATCATCGAACTTGCGTGGCCACGCAAAGACGGTCATATTTTCCATACACAGGCGTATTCGCTGCCTGGGTGGCATGCGAGGGCCGCTATTAGAGGCTAGTAGTGGTGCATGTGATCGCAGAAACACCTCCAGTTTTTGTTAATTACAACACATGACTGTTGATGTCTACTACACAACTTGTTCTTGTAGACTCATGTTGGGCCTCCAAACACAGAGTTTTGTAGGACAGTAGCAAATTTCCCTCAAGTGGATGACCTAAGGTTTATCAATCCGTGGGAGACGTTGGATGAAGATGGTCTATATCAAACAACCATGCAATCAAATAATAAAAAGTCTCTTGTGTCCCCAACACACCAAATAGAATGGTAAATTGTATAGGTGCACTAGTTCGGTGAATAGATGGTGATAGAAGTGTAGTAATGATAGTAGATATTGATTTTTGCAATAGGAACAATAAAAAACATGAAGGTAGCAAGTAACAAAAGTGAGCACAAACGGTATTGCAATGCTTGAAAATGAGGCCTAGGGTCCGTACTTTTGCTAGTGCAATCTCTCAACAATGCTAATATAATTGGATCAGATAACCATCCCTCAACATGCAACGAAGAATCACTCCAAAGTTCTTATCTAGTGGAGAACATAAGAAGAAATTGTTTGTAAGGTATGAAACCAACTCGAAGCTATTCTTTCCGATCAATCTATCCTAGAGTTCGTATTAAAATAACACCAAGTTGTTTCTTCTGTTAGAACCAAGAGTTAGTACAAAATAACACCATATGATACACATCAACCAACTCTAATGTCACCTAGATACTCCAATGTCACCGCGAGTATCCATGAGTTGACTATGCGATATGCATCAAACAATTTCAGATTCATAATAATCAATCCAACACAAAGAACCTCAAAGAGTGCCACGAGATTTCTATTGGATAAACAAAGACAAGAGCGTGCATCAATCCCTATGCATAGATTACCCCAATGTCACCTCAAGAATCCACGAGTTGAGTTCCAAAACATATATCAAGTGAATCAATATAATACCCCATTGTCACCACGGGTATTCATATGCAAGACATATATAAAGTGCTCTCAAATCCATAAAAATATTCAAGCCAATAAAATAAAATCTCAAAGGGAAAACTCAATTCATCACAACAAGATAAAGAGGGAGAAACGCCATATGATCCAACTATATTAACAAAGCTCACGATACATCAAGATCGTGCCATCAAGAACACGAGAGAGAGATTAAACACATAGCTACTGGTACAAACCCACAACCCCGAGGATGGACTACTCCCTCCTCATCATGGTGGTCGCCGGGATGATGAAGATGGCCACCGGTGATGATTTCCCCCTCCTGCAGGGTGCCGAAACGGGGTCTAGATTGGTTCTTCGTGGCTACAAATACTTGCAGCGGCAAAACTTCATATCTAGGGTTATTCTGCGGTTTCTATATTTATAGGATTTTTTGGCATTGGTTTAACGCGATGATGGGCCTCGAGGTGAGCACAACCCACCGGGGCAAGCCAGGCCCCTCTAGAGCACCGTGGTGGGTTGTGCCCTCCTCATAGCTCTTATGGCCCTCAGATGAAGCTTCGGAGGTCTCTTTTGTCCCAAAAAAATCGTCAAAAAGTTTTAGCTCATTTGGTTAACTTCTATTT
>NW_025239326.1:0-3930 GCF_018294505.1 Triticum aestivum
GATTCTGCTGCAGCATCAGATTGTTTCGTCCACAACTCAACGCTCCGGACGAATTTGAAGGTGATTCCAATTGGGTTGGAAAGTGCACGAAATCTAGTTTCCAACAAAAAAAGAATCACCCAATTCGGAGTCCGTATGAAAAACTTGTGTGCGTTTTGAGTCAGGTATGTCTGTGCAGTCCGAACCTGAATCCAGAACGTGAGAGACTTGGACTCTATCTTCTCTTGGGCCAAAAGTGACGTGAGAGAACTTTTTGGACAGCAAATAAACATCTCTTTCTTCCTTATCTTCATATGTGGATTGTACAAATGTCCCATACACCTGCAATTAGACAAAACACAAAAGTGTGTGAAGTATTTTTGTTCTGGATAACATAAATAGATTATTGAATAGTTTGCACTAGAAATCACCTGACAAATATGCATATATGCAATATTTTTGGTCATATCCAAGGTAGTCATGTCCTCATCAGACGTCCTCCACGCCAAGAGCAACATGAGGATGATTACCCTCCACGTCAAGGGCGTCATCATCACCATCGTCAACAACACAATGAAGAGCAATGCTATGGCAAGCTCAAATTCACAATGCCCAAGTTCAATGGAAGCAATGATCCGTAAGAGTACCTCTCATGGGCATTGAAGGTCGACAAATTTTTCGTTTGCACAACTATGAGGAAGAGAAGAAGATCGCTATGGCATCACTTGAGTTCCAAGACTATGTGCTCATATGGTGGGAACAAGTCCTTAAGCGCCGACAAGCAAGAGGTGAACCTCCAATCACCACTTGGCCTCAAATGAAGGATGTCATGCGAGCACGTTTTGTGCCCACATACTACAACCGTGATCTCTTCAAGAAGCTACAACTCCTCAAGCAAGGAACAAAGAGTGTTGAAGAATACTATTAGGAAATGGAGATAGCCATGATTCGAGCCAATGTCGCAGAAGATGATGAGCAAACAATGGCACATTTTTCTTTGTGAGTTCATTGAGCGGTGCTGCAATGGTGCTAAAATCCTTCACGAACCGCCGGTAGAATCTAGCAAGGCCGAGAAAACTACATACCTGTGTGACCGAGTTAGGGGTCGGCCAACTCTGGATCGCTTCAACCTTGGCTTTATCAACTTCAATTCCCTGCGTTGTCACAACATAGCCAAGAAAAGCGACTCGATCCATGCAAAAAGTGCACTTCTCGATATTACCAAATAAAAGTGCATCACGTAGAGCAGAAAAAACAGCACGCAAATGGTCTAAGTGTTCCTCTAGTGACTTACTATAACTTAGAATATCATCGAAGTATACTACCACAAATCGTCCAATGAAAGGTCGCAAAACTTCATTCATTAGTCTCATGGAAGTACTAGGTGCATTAGTCAATCAAAAAGGCATAACTAACCACTCATATAAACCAAATTTAGTTTTGAAAGCATTTTTCCATTCATCACCTTGTTTCATACGAATTTGATGGTAGCCACTACACAAGTCCACTTTAGAAAACACAACTGAGCCACTGAGTTCATCCAACATGTCATCTAATCTAGGAATAGGATGATGATATCGAATTGTAATATTATTGATGGCTCTAAAATCAACACACATACGTGAAGTACCATCTTTTTTAGGAACAAGTAAAATTGGTACAACACATGGACTAATGGATTCGGGAATGTAACCTTTTTCTAGTAGTCCTTGAACTTGTCGCTGAATCTCCTTAGTGTCCTCAGGATTATTCTGGTACGGTGCATGGTTGGGTAATGAGGCGCCAGGTATCAAGTCAATTTGATGTTCAATTTCTCTCATAGGTGGCAGCACCAGTGGTACTTTGATGCGGAGCATCCTACGGTCATCCCCATGGACCTACCTTCGTCTCATCAAGAGCCAAGAGGACCTATGACACGAGCACGAGCTAGAGCTCTCGAGAACGAGGTGACCTCTCTCCTTAGTGATATCACATATGAACCACTCGAGACATGGCTACTACCTAAGTCCGATATACTATGCATGATTAGGTGTCAAGATGATGTAGGGCGGATCCCTATGGGGCCGATTGATAGAGGCGGGGTGTCCCGTCTTTCGATGAGATGATGGATATCGCTTTGGTGGAAGTCGACTTTGACGATCCGACTACGAACGTGCGAGGACGTCGCGCCTTAGCAATTGCTAAACCAACTCCGAGAGGTTATCGACCACGCCGGAGCACGATCAACCTGACCACGAGGGTCTGTTTCCTGCGAGCAAACGAAGAACAAGCAAGAAACTGAGATTGCAATCTGGATATTGCGATATAAGATGAAAGCTTTATTGATCAAGGTGGGGTTCTGTGACGCCTTTGCCTGGTCGTTGAACACAAACGAAGTACGCGAAGTTGCAGCTATGGCGAACTTTTAATCTAAACAAAACCCAAAGTCTGAACGGTGCCCTAAGGGCTGTATATATGGAGGAAGAGAGGGGAATTTCGTGGCCCTTGGTGGAGGGGTCCGAAATCAACCCTATCTCTTGTTTCCCCACACATACGGACTCTAAAAATAGCCTATACTTATGTATTTCGAAATTACATGGGCCTGGCCCAATAAAAAGGTGACGCAGCACCTATAATAGCCTCGGGACGAAATTTATGAAGTGGCATCTTGTATATTTCGTCCAAGGCTTCATGCACCCATTATGGTGGCTTCAAAGTCCTGAAATCATCACTTGTAACTCTGTTCTTGTTCCCCTTGCGCATGGCATCATCTCCATGCTTGTTCTTGCTCCAATGTTCATCCTTCTCCAAGCTAGGCCCTTCATTTGTAAGCAAAACAAATGTATCCAATTTAAGCAGCATCATATTCTCATGAACATTAGAATCATTACCAAGAAACGAAAGTACCTGATAATTTAATTGGCGTGCGCGAGCTCTAGTAATTGGTCCAGTATATGTAGCAGCAGGGGCTGTGGGTGTAACAATGGTATTGATGTCCTCATTAACATGGTTAGTAAGAAACATTTTCCAGGGAGAATAGTTCCGTTAAGGGTTCCTTTCCCTGGGAGGCATGCCCTAAGGTGGAATGCCGGACTGCGAAAATAGCAGAAAAAGCATCTGGGGGCTTATAAATAAGTAAGTAATAAATCAGCTTTCAAGTCACCGACCGAATATTCTCTTAAGAACGCTAGCTTTCGGCTTCACCCAGTCTGAGGTACACATCTGGCTAACTCGGCAGTAACAATCGCAGAGGTGCTCCCTTTACCTCCTAGCCGAACAATCGGGAACGTAGGGTTAAGCACAGGAGCCAGGCAACCCAGCTTGGGCAAAACTTAAGTCATATCGATGCATATAATGGTGAATAAAAGGTACATGCGGAAGTATGACACATGTATTGGGCGTGAAGCCCGTATTAATAAGCTTCTGGTAAAGAAGCCCCCAGGTATAATGAGTGCTAGGAGCACATCAAGTGTGTGCGAACAAAGCGCAAATCAGCCTATAAAAGGTATTGGAAAAAAAGGTGGGAAGAAGGAGGGGGACAAGAGACAGTAAAAAATATAAAAAGGTGGACGGTGGAGTGAGATGAACTCTGAGTCCGGTATTTAGGCGTAGAATCTTCGGAGACGGGCTGCGTTCCATGGGTTCGGCTCGAGTCGGTTGTCAGATGCTTTACTAGACGGTATGCTCCGCCGGTCAGGACTTGGTCGATGATGAAGGGACCTTCCCACTTGGGCTTAAGTTTGTCCTTTCTCTTGTCCGGCAGGCGTAGAACGAGTTCGCCAACATTGTAAGTTTTGGCCCGTACTTCTCTGCTTTGATATCTTCGAGCCTGCTGCTGATAGAATGCGGAACGAGCCTTTGCCATGTCCCGCTCCTCCTCTATGGCGTCCAAACTGTCCTGCCGATCCAACTCGGCTTCTCTTTCTTTGTACATGCGCACATGAGGTGAGTCATGAATTATATCGCAAGGCA
>NW_025239327.1:0-3930 GCF_018294505.1 Triticum aestivum
TTCATTTGTAAGCAAAACAAATGTATCCAATTTAGGCAGCATCATATTCTCATGAACATTAGAATCATTACCAAGAAACGAAAGTACCTGGTAATTTAGTTGGCGTGCACGAGCTCTAGTAATTGGTCCAGTATGTATAGCAGCAGGGGCTATGGGTGTAACAATTGTATTGATGTCCTCATCAACGCTCCGTTTAGGCCCAAAATTTTTCGAAAACGCATTTTTCGAAAAAATTTCTGGCTATCCTATTTTTAGGTGTTTCTGAGTGTTTTGAGATAGGTGCCATTATAGGAAGTTTTTTTGACCCGTTTCCAGTTTTTGGGTCCGGGCAGTCGAAAAAAAAAAATTTGGTCGAAAAAAAAAAAAATTCGTGCCCATCCTGTCAGTTTGACCTAGGAAGAGTTTTGAGACACTCGCCATTATAGTGATTTTTCGCAAAAAAAAAGCAGCGCAAAAAAAAAGAGCGAAAAAAAATAAAATTTCAGAGTGTGCTTTTCCCTTGTTTACGTGCCGCGCCGTGATTTTGTTGGTGTTCTAGGCTCGCGTCTCTAGCACAGTCTAGCCTAGGACCAGCACAGTACCGTCGTTGAGCGTTTATTCAACTTTGCATCTCTGAATTGATTATTGCTGACCTTTTTTTTGCTACCATACTATAAGCCTTCCCAGCTCCACATACATCTACGTCGTGTGTTTGACTCTCCCTGGTAATCGCTCTATCCAAGCTTTGAGAGTTTTTGACTACAACGGTTGCCGATCACCGCCTGCTGCTGGGTAAGAACTGGTAAGAATTTGAGATTTGCTTGACGGATTTGTGATACACCACCACCACTTCTTAGTAGTCTGTACGATCATATTCTTGTGTGTTTCTATTGCTGCTAACCATGCCAGGATCACAAGCTGACGAGATTGACTGGGAGAACTTATCGAACAAGGAGCTTCATGATAAGTTTCAGCAAATGATGACTGAACAGGTACAAGATGTGCTGAACAATTTTGAAGAGGACATGGAGAAGATCACTGGCCTTGAGAAGACGTTCGAAACAAAGCTCAATAACAGATTTAATGAACTGCTTGCGCGTCTTCCACCACCGGCTGCACCTGTCGCACCTATGCAACAACAACAACTACGCCCCCTTCCGAATCAGTATGGACGAGCACAGCGTGTTCCTATTGAGCCAGGACAAAATTCTGGTGCCGCTGCTACTGTTGTTGGTGCTTCTGGCTCCTGCTACTGCTGCTGCTGGTACCCAGGAGGATGATGAGTATGCGGGCGATTATGAGGATGAGGTTGATCAAAATCAGATCTACGAGCAGCCACCAGCACCACCACCAGCAGGTCGACCTCAGGTATATATTCGTAATGGTAGGCCTGCACCACCACCTCAGGTACGAGATGATGTCCATATTCCTAAACTGAAATTGAATATTCCACCATTTGAGGGTAGATATGTTCCTGATATATATCTTACTTGGGAGTTAGAAACTGAACAACGATTTACATGTTTACAATATCCTGAGGAGAGACGAGTTGCTGCTGCTGTTTGTGCTTTCACTAGTTTTGCATGTGTATGGTGGTCTGAACATTGTAGATTATATCCTATTCCCACTACTTGGGCTGCTTTGAAAACTGCTATGCGTACCCGTTGGGTTCCACCATATTATCAACGTGAATTGCTTCAAAAATTGCAGCGTTTAAGACAAGGGAAAAATTCTGTAGAAGAATATTATCAGGAATTACAAACTGGCATGATTAGATGTGGTATTGTTGAGGAGAATGAAGCTATGCTTGCACGTTTTCTGGGTGGATTAAATAGAGAGATTCAGACCATTCTAGACTATAAGGAGTATACTAATATGACTCGTTTATACCATCTTGCTTGTAAAGCTGAACGTGAAGTGCAGGATCGACAAGCATTGGGGCGAACTAACTTTTCTGCAGGCCGACCTTCATCATGGACACCACGTGCATCTTCTACTTCAACTGCACCAGCACCTCCATCCGGTGCCACCTCCAGCCGTGATACAAGAAAGCAGGCACAACCACCATTATCTGCCAAGAGCGCACCTGCGGGGCCTGCAAAGCGTTCTTCTTCTTCCATGGCATCAACAGGGCACACAAGTGATATTATTTGTCGTCGTTGTAAGGGAGGAGGTCATTATGCGAGAGAATGCAAATCTCCGCGTGTGATGATTGCTACCGCGGATGGTGGATATGAGTCTGCTAGTGACTATGATGAGGAGACTTTGGCTCTTATGACACGTGAAGAACATGGTAGAGATGATTCTGATCATGAGACGCAATACATGGCTCCTGAAGACGCTGACAGGTATGAATGTTTAGTTGCTCAACGTGTTTTGTGTGTGCCGATCACACAAGCTGAGCAAAATCAGGGGCACAATTTGTTCCATACCAAGGGAGTTGTGAAGGAATGTTCTGTGCGCGTCATCATAGACGGAGGGAGCTGCAACAACTTGGCTAGCATGGAGATGGTGGAGAAGCTTTCTCTCACCACAAGACCACATCCACATCCTTACTACATCCAATGGTTCAACAACAGCGGCAAGGTTAAGGTAACACGTACTGTTCGTGTGCATTTTAGTATCTCTACAAATGCTGATTATGTTGATTGTGATGTGGTACCTATGCAAGCATGTTCCTTATTACTTGGTAGACCATGGCAATTTGATAAACATTCTGTACACCATGGTAGAAACAATCACTATACTCTTGTTCATAAGGATAAAAATATTACTTTGCTTCCTATGACTCCTGATTCCATTTTGAAAGATGGTATTAATAGAGCTAATAAAGCACAACAGGAGAAGAATAAGAGTGAAAATCAGATTGTGGCAACAGAATTTGAGCAACAAATGAAGCCTAATAATAAACCATCTAGTGTTGCTTCTGAAATTAAATTGAAAAGTGCATGTTTATTTGCCACCAAATCTGATATTGATGAGCTAGATTTCAGCAAATCGGTTTGCTATGCTTTTGTGTGCAAAGAGGCATTATTTTCATTCGAGGACGTGCCTTCCTCTTTGCCTCCTGCTGTCACTAACATTTTGCAGGAGTTCGCTGACGTTTTTCCACAAGACGTGCCACCGGGATTACCGCCTATTCGAGGGATTGAGCATCAGATTGACTTAATTCCCGGTGCTTCACTGCCAAACCGTGCACCATACCGTACCAATCCAGAGGAGATGAAGGAGATTATGTGTCAAGTACAAGAGCTTCTCGACAAAGGTTATATACGCGAATCCCTTAGTCCTTGTGCTGTTCCTATTATTCTAGTGCCGAAAAAGGATGGTACATCACGTATGTGTGTTGATTGTAGAGGCATTAATAATATTACTATTCGTTATCGTCATCCTATTCCTAGGCTAGATGATATGCTTGATGAATTGAGTGGCTCTACAATATTCTCCAAAGTTGATTTGCGTAGTGGCTACCATCAAATTCGTATGAAATTGGGAGATGAATGGAAAACAGCATTTAAAACTAAGTTTGGATTATATGAGTGGTTAGTCATGCCTTTTGGGTTAACTAATGCACCTAGTACTTTCATGAGATTAATGAACGAAGTTTTACGTGCTTTCATTGGACGATTTGTGGTAGTTTACTTTGATGACATATTGATTCATAGCAGATCTTTGGAAGAACATTTGGAACATTTACGTGCTGTTTTTATTGCTCTACGTGATGCATGTTTGTTTGGTAACCTTGGGAAGTGCACCTTTTGCACCGACCGAGTATCTTTTCTTGGCTATGTTGTTACTCCACAGGGAATTGAAGTTGATAAAGCCAAGATTGAAGCTATTGAGAGTTGGCCGCAGCCCAAAACGGTCACACAAGTGAGGAGTTTTCTTTGCCTCGCTGGATTCTATAGGCGTTTTGTGAGAGATTTCAGCACCATTGCCGCACCTCTCAAT
>NW_025239328.1:0-3929 GCF_018294505.1 Triticum aestivum
CGCCGTTGTAGCAGCACCTCTCCTTGCCCATGGTAGCACTTTACCTTGCCCGTGGTAGCACAAAAAAGAGAAAAAGCTCACCAGTCCATGGTCGCAGCGCCGCCGCAGCATGTATGATGTCGCCGTCGCCGTTTGCAGCTTCCCGCCGAACACCGTTTGCAGCTCCCCTCCGACGTGGTTGTATCATGGTCGCGGCAGCCCCGGGTCACCCCAAAAAACCAGGGCCGTCCTACTTCCCATGGCCGCCCCACTCGCAGCAATGGCAACACGCGGCGAGGACCAGCGACTTTCATCGGAGGTGTGTGGTCGGGCACATGGAGACGCTGAACAGGGCCGCGCGCGTGGGCAGCAGCTTGTAGCAGCAGTAGTGCGCAGGGCAGCAGGCAGCAGCTCCTTTGTGGGGAGGAGATGGAGGAAGAACCGATAGAGAAAGAGATGTGGATGGAGGAGGAAGAAAAGGAGTGGAGGAAAAGCACCGCAGCTGCGAAGGGATAAGGTCGAGATGGTCCACATCCCACGCGTGTGAGCGAGAGCGACCGGCCGAGCGCTCGGCCGGTCTGCCGGCGCGAAGAGTTTTCCTTCTTTTTATCCTGGTCGTAAATTTTCTAATCCAATGCTAGAAATAATATTGATGATGTGGGTTAATTATACGTCTTGAAAGGTGCCTCGAATTAGTAAATATAAGATTGTGAGAACACATATATGCAGTCAAACAGAAAAGTTAGATGCTTCTTAAACTAATAAAAGGAAAATCCAGGTATTTGAACCTTAACAGCAATTGCTTCATATAGCTCGGGCTTGGGGCTGAGACGTGTGCCGTCAGTAGCGGATCAGGCGCAGCTCTGCCCCATGCTATTTCTCCAGAGGACGAGAAAGCCGATCAAAGAGGAGAGGAAGACGCATGGCTGAAGGCTGGCTAGGAGAGAGCCGCCTTGTATCTGGGCGACGGAGGAAGGAGGCGTCGATGCAGAATCGGGGCCTCGCAGTTCGGCACTGCCCAGACCATGCACCACCGCCCGCTGGTTCTCCGAATCGCAACCGGCCGCGGCGCCGCCATATCGGCACGTCATAGGAGCCGCCACGGGCAGAGCAGAGCGGAGATGGCGGGGTGTAGCGGAACCAGCGCCATGGAGATGCGGGCAGAGCAGGGCAGGCTGAGTCGTGGACGGAGCTGGGCACGTTGAGTAGCAGGCGGTGCCGGCGGTTTTGGGGGAGACGAGAGGAGAGGAGAGAAGAGAAGGTTGTGTGTGGAGGAGGAGAAAAGGAAATAGATTCTTGTGTCAGCCCTCCGATTTTGTCGTACGTGTGATGATGTGGAACGAGCGAGGAGTTGCCATTTGCGCGACCCTTATTGGGTTTGATTCGGCCAGGTTGGTGATGCAGGCACCAACGAGATGACCGATGGACTGTTGGCGTGGCCTTTCCTCGCAGCGCCGCTCTTCTTCTACCTCGAGCTGCCTCACACAACTCTTTTGTGGTTTTTCTCTATCTTCTTCTCTCAAGAACACAAACACACACACACATGGACCAAGAAGGAGCACAAGTGCTTTGCCGTAGGCTCTTCTCCTTGGCGAACACATAGGCTACATATTTTCCTCAGCCCTCACGGCCTTAACTTTTCTCATTTATTGGCTGAACTTATATATACACAGGGAGCTAACCATCACGCACCACTCGGCAGCCACATCTGGCCACTAACTCCAAGTCTCTAGGCACTACTCATGCCCACTACCTCCATGCACGCATGCACTCACACCGGCCATCACACTTTCCTCTCCTAGAATCACTCTAGCGACCCAGCCACTAATTAGCCCAAGCAGACTACATGCACCTATGACTATCGGACTATCCGGCTCAACCGGCTCGACATAAAGCTTGTCATGGTCCAACACTGTCACGCCATGCCACTTCTCATGGCATCGCCGTATCACACGGCACCGTCGGCATCTCGTCGCTCTCGCTGCATCGCGCGGCCCCGCGGCATCTCGCCTCCTTCGTGCGCACAACTGAAGCTTTGCCCTGACAAGCTACTCTCTAAGCTACATGCCGAATGACAAAACAAAACATGATACATCATGACAAAATTATTTCTAACAAGGACTGCTGATTATATTATAAATACAGGGACATATTGCAATCCAATGCGTACAGTGGAAACAAGTATGATAGGCATACAGGTATATGAACACAAAAAGATCAATAATGGAAGTGACAGTACTACAGAAAAATAATAGAAGTAACAGCACCATACAGAAGTACAGATTACAAGAATCAAAATGTAAAGTAGCCGTAAGTAAAGATGCAAAGATGCAGTCTGTTTATTTTGCTCGCAAAACGGAATTTTGGATTTTAGAAAATAATCTTTCTAGAAATACAGTGCCAAATGATTGTAGGTGAGTCAAGAGACGACAACATCTCATCCAATCTCTTCAAACAGTGATTATTTTTGGCCACTTGCTCACGTACTCTTTATCTAAATACTTGGGGGTATCCTTCAAATCTTCTACCAAGAACTTGGTTATCTCATCGGCTTGATTATCAACGCTGAGATGCACTTCTCGGAGACTACTAAGAGTCTCGATGCCATAAATCCCTTCAAAGGCCTGAAACTGCATATCAATCCTCTCGAGTGTTGGCATTACCTCTCCTGTAACTGCAAAGCTCAGCCTTGGCACCAAAGTTGCAAAGAAGCGAAGCAGCTTTAGACTCTTGAATCCTCCAGGAGGAACAATTATCTCCCTATCAAGCTGTTTATTTTCCTCAAGGATGTCCACGATGTCCCGATCATCCTTTGCTGCATTGAGTGTAAAGGTGAGAGAAAACAATTTGGGCAGGTCCTGGATGAGCTTGAAAGTATCAGTCTTTAGAACTGTCACAGAAAGGGTCAGCTTGTAGAGGTTCTTGAGCTCCACGATCCACTTTGGAGGCCTTTCCAACATGCCAGACAGCTCCAGACCAATGAGGTATCTTGGAGGAGCGGACATGGAGTCTAGTGAGTTGATAAAATTAGAGCTCACATCATTGATTGCAAGTGTCTGTAGACCGCAGCTGCAGAGGTACTGAATGGAGGAGCATAAATCTATGAAGGTTTTTTGACCCTCAATAATATTGAGCTTGTAAATGGCAAGTTTCCTTAGCCTAGTTAGCTGATCAAGACTTGCAGCAGTGGTTGAGCCTTCACTGATCTCGATCCCTGACAGTACACGAAGTGCTTTCATTGGCACCTTATTTTTCTCTTGAGGCATCTTCAAAGCCTTCCGTGATTTTTTACTTCCTCCAAGCAAACTGCGGAGACGTTTGAGATTGCCAAAAGTTTTGGGTAGATCTCCGACATTTGTCTCCCTTACATCAAATGTTTCCAGATCCTGGATCTTCTCTATCTCTGATGGAATTGTGGAAATCTCTGTTCGACGGAGGCTCAAATACTTCAGTACAAGCATTTTACATATGTCCTCCATATGTTTATTTGTCAATCCCTTCCAACCCTCCAGATCCAACACTTGAATTATTCCATTATTGAATGAATGAAAAGGCAGTGGTCGGTCTTGGCTTCCAAATACGGTTAGTGACCGTACTTGAGACAAATCCATGCCTTTTGTTGGATTCCCTTGTTTAGAACCACTACTCTGCATGGAGAGTCGACGGACTTTGTTGCTAGGAGTTGGCATCAACCAGTGCCCGCCGACGACAGTGATAAAATTTTCCTGGCTTGCTTTGGACATGATATATTCAAGAATCATATCGTGAACTTTGAAGGATTTTACCTTGCCATTGCTGCTGTGATCAACAGGGCGTATTATCTTCCTACTTATGAGTTGATTGAAGTATGTTTCTGCGACCTCCTCTGCTGTCAGACCTTGCTTCTCAGTGACAAAGCATTCAGATATCCATCTCCTGGTCAGGCGCTTTGTACAAATCTTCAAACCCTT
>NW_025239329.1:0-3928 GCF_018294505.1 Triticum aestivum
CCAATGCATGGTAGTAGCTGATTCTTAAATCACACATACAGATCTCAGTGCTTAAGGTCGGCTTCAATGAAACAACCCACCATGTACTCCTACATGGCCTCTCATCGATACCTTTACCAAATCGTGTTCACCACACCACTCTCATTACCGACATAATCATTTCACTCTAGCCCATCACCCAGATGAACCAGACCTGACACGACTCTAAGCATAGCAGGCATAGCAAGGTAGGAACAACACATACATAGGGCTCAATCAACTCCTACACATGCTAGTGGGTTTCATCTAGTTACTGTGGCAATGACAGGTCATGCAGAGGAAATGGGTTCAACTACCGTGGCACACAGCAGTTTGAATCGCGTTGTCTTAATGCAGTAAAAGAGAGCAGGAGCGAGAACATGGGATTGTATCGATATGATCAAATGGTTGGTTGCTTGCCTGATGGTTCGATGCACGGATACGGTTCTTCGTTAGGGTATTCACGGTACTCCCTGGGGACAGAACCTGTCGCAAAGGGCATCGATACACAAGCATCACCAAACAATGCGCAACAATATGATGCATGCATGAAACATGGCAATATGAGTGTATTGGGCTAATGCAACTAAAGCCAGAAGGGTTTGAACAAATTTGAATCAAAGATTCAAATTTCAAATTCAAATATGGCCTTTTAAAGTGCTTTTCCTTGTTCTGCTTGAATCATCAATTTAACTTGTTTGATCATGCATGAAAATAGTACAGATGGATAGATTGGATTTTTCTGATCATTTTTCATATATAATTTGTCCAATTTGGAGTTACAGAATAAAAGTTATGAATTTTGGAAGTTTAATTAATATTCTGGAATTTCCTGATTTAATTTAAATCCAGAAAATCAATTACTGCGTCAGCGTGACGTCAGTGTGACGTCAGCAGGTCATCTGCGGCTGGCTGAAGTCAAACCTGACGTGTGGGGGCCACACGTCAGTGACAGGGGGGGTTAAACAGATTTAAATTAATTCTAATTACTAATTAGTGGCGCTGGGGCCCACTGTCAGTGTCAGGGGGGGTTGACTAACAGTAGTTAGCGCTAACCTAACCATCTGGCCGACAGGGCCCACGCGTCAGTGACCCTGGGGGGTCAAACCCCAGGTTGGTCAAGTCAAACCCCACCGGCGACATGACGCCGGCGAGATCCGAGACGGCGGCGAGAGTGCTTTTTGCCATTCCGGCGACCAAATGGACGGCGGAAGGCATCTACGTGTTGCTGAGGTTGAGCCGCGTCTATTGGTGGTGGTGGTTGGGCTCGGGGTGGCCGGAGTTGACGGCGGCGAGCTCGGCTGCGGCGGCCGGAGTTCGGGTGCGGTCGGGATCAGTGTTGCAGGGGGTTTGGGGAGGCGTTGGTGCGTTCTACGTGCTCCTGGTGATGTGTGGAGCACGATGGTGTGCTCGGTTGGGCGCTACGGCGACCGTGGCCACGACGGCGACATCGCCGGCGGCGTGGAGCTCTCGGTCGAGGTGGAGCTAGGGCCTAGAGGTCGGGAGAGACCAGGGAAGAAGGGGGAAACGCTCCGGGGGCTCACCGCGGTTGCAGTGGGCGTCGAAGCGGGCTCGGGGACGCGCCGGAGACGACGAATTTGACGGCGACGGTGGTCGGAGTCCGAAGAGGGGAACGGCGATGTGGTGGCGATGCAGGGCTTCCGGAGACCCGTGGAGCGGTGGGGAGGAAGAGGGAGTTGTGGCGGAGCTTCTAAGCTAGTCGGGGGAGCGAGGGGTGGTCGGAGACGACTGCTACGGCGAACGGTGGCGACGGTGGTGTTCGGCCGTGTGAGAGAGAGAGCGAGGGAGAGGAAGGAGAGAGCCGGGGAGAGTGAGAGAGAGCAGGGGGGATCGGGACGGGCTGCGGGCGTCGTCCACGCGGCCAGGAGGGCGTCGGCAAGCAGGAGATGGCCGCGCGGCCGCGCGCGCGCGAGCACGCAGCAGCTTCGGGGCGAGGGGAGGAAGACGACGGGGAGCTACAGTGCTGGGCTGGGTCGGTTGCTGGCTGGGCCGGCCAGCTGGCTGGGCCGCACAGGGAAGTCTTCCCCTTTCTTTTCTGTTTTCTGTTTTTATTTAATATATCTGCAACTTTGTTGAATTAAATAAAATACCTAGGCAACTTCAAAAATCACCAAACTATTCCTGGCCCATAGTTGGATCATTTCCAACATGAAACATTTTAGTTTGGAGATATTTGAGCATTTAAATATTTTATATTATTTTAAATGCTCAAATTCAAATATTTATGATTTAATTCAAAAACCCTAGGATGGCCTAGGAAAAATGTGCACCATTTTTGGCAGAGGTTCTGAACCAAGACAAAAATGATGGGCATTTTAGAAGGGCATTTCAGGTTCATTGAAAAATTATTTTAGTAGCCCTAGTTGGTTTCAGAGGGGACTGGGGGTTCTGTCATCCCCATTTGAAGTTTCTGATGAATGAGTAAACATGATGCAACACTCTAATGCATGACTAGCTAGGGTGTGACAACTCACCCCCACTCAAAAGAATCTCGTCCCGAGATTTGGGTTCCTCCGGGAAGAAGGCGGGATACTCGAGTCGAAGACGATCCTCCCTTTCCCAAGTTGCTTCATCTTCAGAATGGTGCGACCATTGAACTTTGAGAAACTTGATGTTATGACATCGGGTGGTACGCTCGGCCTGATCGAAGATACGAATGGGGTACTCTCGATATGTAAGATCATCTTGGAGATCAAGCGTTTCGTGGTCCACTTCACGGATAGGATCCGAGAAGCAACGCCTGAGTTGAGAAACGTGGAAGACATCGTGAACTCTGGAGAGATGCGAAGGTAGTTCCAACTGGTAGGCAACTTCTCCTCGTTTGGCAAGAATGCGAAAAGGTCCAATGTAACGAGGAGCCAATTTGCCTTTGATACCGAAACGATGGGTTCCCTTCAGAGGGGTGACCCGAAGATAAGCCTTCTCGTCAACCTCGAAAGTCATAGCCTTATGTTTTCGGTCATATTGACTCTTTTGACGAGATTGGGCTGTTTTCAACTTTTCACGAACGATACGAACTTGATCTTCTGCTTCCTGAATCATATCCGGGCCAAAGAATTGTCTTTCCCCGGTCTCTGACCAGTTAAGGGGTGTTCGACATCGTCGTCCATAGAGAACTTCAAAAGGGGCTTTACCCAACCTAGATTGATAGCTGTTGTTGTAAGCGAATTCGGCAAATGGAAGGCACTTCTCCCAGTCCATTCCGAAAGAGATAACAGAGGCTCGAAGCATGTCTTATAGAATTTGGTTGACGCATTCCACTTGACCACTTGACTGAGGGTGGAAAGCGGTGCTAAAGGAGAGACGGGTTCCCATAGCATTTTGGAAACTTTCCCAAAATCGAGAGGTGAAAAGACTTCCTCGATCCGAGTTAATTTCCAAAGGAACACCATGGAGAGACACTATTCGGGAGATGTACAAATCTGCCAGCTGACTAGCGGTTATACTCTCACGAACGGGTAAGAAATGAGCTACTTTGGAAAGACGATCGACCACGACGAAGATAGCATTATTCCCTCTCTTGGTCCTGGGAAAACCGGTAATGAAATCCATACCAATTTTATCCCATTTCCATTCAGGAATAGCTAAGGGTTGAAGGGTGCCAGCAGGCCGTTGATGCTCTGCTTTTACACGACGACAGACGTCGCAATTAGCAATATACTGAGCGATTTCTCTCTTCATCCTAGTCCACCAGAACCTCTGGCGTAGGTCCTGATACATCTTAGTACTACCGGGATGAATGGTGAGAGGAGATTCATGAGCTTCCTTAAGGATCAATCGCCTCAGGTTGCGCACCTTGGGAACCACTAGTCGATCCCCGAAGTATACGACTCCTTGATCATTAACGGAGAAACAATTCGCAATTCCTTTCTGAATGTTTCTCTTGATG
>NW_025239330.1:0-3927 GCF_018294505.1 Triticum aestivum
ACAAATGATGCTCCCAAGAGAGAAACGACACCGCAGTGCCGCCATCGTCCGATCTGGAACACCAGATTCTAGGGTTTCCCCCAGAGCAGCACGAGTGGGTCGACAGTAGTTACACGACAATGCCTCCATTAAGGTAACGGCGTAGAACGCCGCCATCGCCTGCCAATAGCTCGGTTTTCACCGGCAACCATGTCTCCCCAACTCGCAGCCGAGACTAGATGATGGATCTCGAGATCCGATCACCAAGCTTCTGACCGGCCATCTTTGACGACGAAGATGACCACCACCATTGGCCAACGAGACGATGCGAGATGAAGTAGGGTGCTGCCAGTGTGCGTCCTGGCCAGCACCACCGGTGCTAGGCCCGTCCCGGACCACGCCTCATGGCCGAGGGCAACGGCAAGCGCTGCCACGACGAGGACGCAGACCGGAAGCCCATATCCGGCCCACCCGCGCGCCGCCACGTGGCCACCACCAAGCACCGTTCAGGGGCAGCCCCGCCGCCGTGAGGGACGCCGCCTCACGGGCAGCAGGCGCCAGCCCCCGGCGGAACACCACCGCGCTCCACCGGCCGCCGCGAGATCTGCGTGAAAACGGCGAGTACGCCCCGCCGCCACCTTCCCTGGGGACGCGGGCTTCGCCGGTGTCCCCTCCGGCGGCGGCGAAGCGGGGGAGGAGCGGGGAGGGGCGGCTGGCGGCGCGGTTAGGGTTAGGAGTTGTTCAAGGTAGGAGTACTGCCGCTACGCGGAGGCGACCTGCTCGGCATCTTCTGTACCAGCTAAATATCCAGCAGGTATGCATTTCCTTCCCTGCTACAGATTTCTCTTCTGCAAGCATACATCTGTCTCTCTCCCACCAGCACACTAATTATTTTCCTGCTCTAGTTCTGAACTGAATGGGGGACGAAAGTGTGTTGGTGCGTATACTCAACGGAGAAGAGGAACCCAAAGATCTTCCGTTAGCGCTCTTACAAAGCATCACCAATGATTTCTCTCAAGACAGAAAAATTGGTCAGGGTGGATTTGGAGCCGTTTACAAGGTACTCTATCCGTCCCAAAATAAGTGGCTCAATTTTGTACGTACAATTTACCATTGAGCACATACATAAAAGATCTCCAGTCCACTAAAATATCACTAGTTCAATTACAAAAAAAAAAAGTACCACTGATTCTTCTCGTTTTGTTTTGTATCCTTCTATATTAAGAACTTTAATTTATTAACAAAATTACTGCAGGAAACTCTCCTAATGTTTATTTAAAAAAACACTACCAGTAGAAGCAGAACTTGGCCACTCTGTTTTGTTATTGTAGGGCTGAGCATCATTTAAATGCTGACCAACAGGGTATACTACGAAACGGGGTTATTGTTGTTGTGAAGAGGATGTATGTGAACCAACACACAGTTGATGACAAGGCATTTCGCCGTGAATTTAGTAGCCTCACAAACACTAATCATCAAAATGTTGTCCGGTTTCTTGGCTTCTGTTTCTTAGTTCAACAGAAAATAAATGGGTCAATGTAAATGATAGATTGCTCTGTTTGGAGTACATCAGCAATGGAAGTCTTGATAGCCATATTACTGGTATGATCCTTATTTCTTTAACTTACTGCCTTGAATAGTAATCAGTTTTCAAGTCATGCTTCATCACTGAAAATGTTCCATCATTGCTCAGTATGTAGTTTAACATAACTCCTCACTTTTTTTATGTATTCATTCTTCTGCAGATGAATTAAGGGGACTTGAATGTGAAACACGTTATGACATAATCATCGGAATTTGCAAGGGTCTGCGCTATCTTCATGAGGAAAAAAGAATTGTTCATATGGACCTTAAACCGGCAAATGTACTACTGGATGATCATATGATCCCCAAAATTGCCGATTTTGGTTTGTCAAGACCAAATGAAAACTCTATCATACGCTAGTACATCGGACCGGAAGTCGGGTTTAATTCCAACATTCTATACACTAGTACATCAGTAGTGGATTTTATATCATAGTGTACGGACTTTGGAGAGAAGAAGTTTAGGAATTACTGTGTGATGAAGCTGTGGTATAAAATACTCTGAAAAAGACAATGTATACAGTAAAGTATGTGCCCTTTTTGATTCATTCCAATAATATCCATCTGTGACAGCAACACGAGTCGTGACGAAGCACTCACCGGGGTCTTGTTGCCATGTTTTCCCTCTCTTCTTGTTGCCCTGTGTGTCCATTCAGTCAAACACATATTGAATCCATCAAAAACCCAGTGACGTGGCCAACAGAAACAAACTCTTCTACTAAGTCCGACCATAAAAGTGGAAGCATGGCAGTGCTAATACTAGTTGACCTAGGGAAATCAGTTTCACCGAGATCGTTTTCCTTGTCAAATTCCTATTTATATTTGCTCTGAATCTATTCACATGCGGACTACTTGGTCGAAATTATGTCATAAACTATCAAATACTTTACCCATACATTCTTTTCAACTATTTGAAAAGACCACAAATATATTGCCCACACACTTTGTGCAGGCCAAACATACTGGTTGTTGGCTAAGCGTTGAAGAAGAAAATCGCTTATGAGAAAGAAAGGTGATTATACTATACATAAAATCCCCACTCACAAAAGAGAACCATCTTTTTATATATTCTCCGTAAATAATCACTGCTGCAACTCCGCAAATAAACTAATTAAACCATCAAACTTGTATTCTCAGGGTCTGGATGAATCTCTTCCCTTGATGGAAATGTTCAGTCGAAAGCAAGAATGAGTTGCTCCTTGTAAACATGTTTTTCTCTTCTTTGTCTAAATGAAACGGCCAGATCCCACCGTGCCTCCGCCTCCGTGCCTCCGCCCAGATCCACGGGAGCTCCACCGTACACAAGGTTGGTCGTCTCTAACCACTCCGGTTGACTCTCTTTCAGTTTAGTCAGAGCTCTGTTATCTGTAAATACTCCCACCGTAAAGAAATATAAGAGCATTTAGATCACAAAGTTCATTTTATAGAAGTGATTCAAGTGAATACATTACCTCTTGTAAACTTACTGAGCTATGGGACCTCATTGCAGGAAGCAAAACAAATTTACATATATAAGAACACAAGCGCAGAATTAGATCTGAGTGTGAAGAAACACTTGAATATTCATTGCACACGTTCTTGTGTAAATTCACAAAAAAGTGGTAAACTGCAAAGACAATTTCTCACTCTGGCTAGCTCTGTTTTCTCTTTTCGGTTCTAATTTGGGAAGGGGAGTTTTTAAGTTTCAATTTAAGGATTTCATTTGGAAATAGAAGCACTTTAATGTATATTTTATTTGTTTTCATTCCAGGTGCTGAGCTACTTCACCGTCAAGAGCACCATTCTCTTCCGTCTCTCCATGAGCAGGAAGATGAAGGATGCCCTTGAAATGATCGATGAACTGGTTGTGGAGATGAACAGTTTCCACTTCCTGCAACACGTCGAGGCACCGAATGTTGATCATCCACAAACACACTCTCATGTTGATGAAAGAGAGATTGTCGGCAGACAAGATGAGAAGGAACAAGTGGTGAAGATATTGCTCGACCGCTCCCACAAGAATAGTAACAATAACAATGTGATGGTGCTCCCCATAGTCGGTATGGGGGGAGTTGGTAAGACCACCATTGCTCAACTTGTGCACAACGATCAAAGGGTAAAGCATCATTTTGAGTTGGTCTTATGGGTACGCGTCTCCGACAAGTTCGTTATTGAAGAAATAACCCGATGTATGATACAAGTGGCCACAATGAACAAGTGTAATTTGAGTGAGATGGAGGCACTGCATAAGAAACTTAGTGAAGTGTTGGGAAACAAAAGATACTTCCTAGTGTTGGATGATGTTTGGAACGAAGATAGACAGAAGTGGGATGCTATGAAATCATTGTTATGCTCACATGCTGGCTCGGGTAGTGCTATATTAGT
>NW_025239331.1:0-3927 GCF_018294505.1 Triticum aestivum
TTTTCCTTGGGATTTGTTTAGTTAAAAGTTAGCCATTGCAACTTCGTGTACTTCGTTTGTGTCCAACGACCAGACCAAGACCGCTTCCGGATCCCCACCATTATCAATACCTCATATATATTTGCAATATTCAGATTGCTTTATCATATTCTTGCTCGTTCTTCGATTGCTTGCAGGAATAGACCTTCGTGGTCAGGCTGACCGTGCTTCCGGCATCGTCAGTAACCTCAGGAGATTGGTTTAGCGATTGCTAAGGCGCAACGTCGTGCACGTTTGTAGCCGGATCGTCAAAGTCGTCTCCACCAAATCGATAGTTATCATCTCATCGAAAGATCGGGACCCTCACCTCTATCATCAAGTGAACACGTGTAAAGGAGAAGATTCACCTTTATGTATGAGAAGTAGAGGTCGCACGTGTCACTTGCCAAACGGACTTTTGACATGGTGATGACCGTAGGATGCTCCGCATCATCCCCTCCCCCTTGGAAAAGATCCTCCCTCGGATCGAAAACCAAATCACCATGGGAAAGAGATGTCTTCGCTGTGTAGAAGTGGACGTTCACCAAGTACTCGTCATTTTGAAGCTCGCAATGGGCACTCTCCAATGTCGCACCGTCTTGGGATTCCTTCAAAATGAGCAAGGACAACAAACACTTGGAAAAACAAATGTGGTTAGCATTAGTGCAAAACCAAGCATTCAAGGGGTGATTCACCAAACAAGTGTTGTCATCAAGCATAGCATATGGTTTGACAAAGGATTGTGACATGGCATGTAAGCACATAAATTGAGCACAAGCAAAGATATCATAGGGACAAGCATGTAAATGTGAGGTAGAGATGCAAATATGTGTGACAAGAGAATAAGCATCTACCTCAAGGTCATAGAAAACAAGCATCAAGCACTCAATGAAAGGTCTATGGTAGGCATAAGAAGTATTAACAACACCAAATAAAATGAAGTGTCGAAACACATGGGACAAGTGCAAGACTATCCAAGCATAATGTGCATAGGGTGTAGTGAATATAGTGTGGCACTCAACACAATAGAAAGAGCAATTGTTCATCATGTGTGAGGCAATCAAGTCAAGCATGTGACAAGCAAAGGGACATGGCATATGTGAAGAAATGATACTGGTGCAACTAACCATATGATAGTAGCAACACAAGGTATATATGTAATGAAGCATGGAAATGTGCCAATCATAGGTCAAAGCAATATCTCGAACATGCGTGCAAATGGTGCAAGCAACACATGAAGTATGATCCACAATATCCAAGCTCAAGAAGGATGTCATCTTGAGAGCATTTCCTTGTGCATTCTTCACATTGCCGAAGTGGTAGGAACTATGGTGTAGAAGCGAGTCGTGGTAGAAATATGAGGCTCACTCTCAAGAGCTCGAATTGTCAACTCACGTGAAGTGGAAGTCGACACGAAGTCCAAGTATCCTACACATGCACAAGACAAAACAAAGAAAGTATGCGCATGGTAGATGAACACATCATCCATCATGATGGTTCTCATCTTTTGCACATAACCATTAGAAGCACAAGTGCATGAATAAGATGATGCAACAATGGCGATATTCATGGCACTAGGTATATGGTGCAAAGAAGTAAGACAAGCATGCTTCACAAGAAATATGTCAAAAGCTCCAAATATATTTGAGAATGCTATGGGGGCAATCTCATTAGGAAGACTAGAAGCATTGTTGCACTCAATACATGGCAAGTCATCTAGCATGAGAGAGGCAACACATGGAGATATATGACAAGAAACAATATGAATCATGTGCAAAGCATATAGATGGTTGTCATCAACCGCATGAAATGAGCAAGTATGAATCATGGGTGATGCAACATGAGCAAGCATAGAGATCAAGTCGTGCAAACTAGTGGAGCGAAGATGCAACACACTAGAGTAAATCATGGCAATCATGTCATGTGAGCAAATAATAGGCATAGACAATGCACATGACATATCACAAGCACGAACACAAAGCAAGATCATAGTATCATCATAGGGGTGGGTCACAAGTGGAACATGGCAACAACAAGCAATATCTCCACCAAGTTTGCAAATACAAATAAAGGTACTAGAATCAATGATCATGTGTAATGCAAAGCATGGGTCACAAATGCATGGCAAAGGCATAGGAAAGGGCATATCATGCAAAGTGAACATGGCAAGATGGGCATATAATATGTAATGAACAACAACCCATAGCCAAGTGAGAGACATGTAGAAGAAATGTGCGAAGTGTTTGCGCGAAGAGAGCGATGGGAAAGACAAGCCACGTGATCCCAAGTCATCATTGCTCTCTAGAGCTCGTTTTGTCAACTCGTGGGATTGCGAGGTTGACAAGTATACATGGGTACCTACACAAAAGAGACAAAAACCAAAGAAATTGTGCGCGTGGTAAATGTACGCATCATCCATCATGATGTGTATGTGCACATGTGAGTTAGAACAAGATAAGCATCGCTCAAAGAAATTTGATGCATGGTATATGAACATGTCATCCATCATGAAAGAATAGTTATTGTGTATGATACGATGGGGACACAAATTGAGCATACAATTATATGGCACATCAATAGCATTTTCATTCATGGGGAGCATATGGTGCACATAATTATTGGGATCATGCAATGAATGGGGTGGATCAAAATCTCCTAAAATGCATGAGGAAACTATGGGGGTCTCCTCATGAGCAATATCACATGGAGAAAATGGACAACATCCAAAACAATGCATATCCGAAGCTAGGTGGGCATGGCATGGCATATGAGATAAATTATGCAAAGGGAGCATATCAATATCATCACAAGAAAAACAAATGCCAATAACCATGGGCTTGTCATCTATGCCACAAGTTCAAATTGGGTTTATTTTAATGGCATATGCACAGTCACTATGAAGAGATTGCAAATATGACATATGATTGATCTCATGCATAGCATATGACAAGTCAAGCGGATTAGCAAACATGATGTGACCTAAAGAATTGTCACAAGAAATCCTATGCAACATGGCATCACAACTAATAGATTCCACATGACAATCATCAAACTCATCATAAATGGGCAAATCATCGCATCGGGAAATCAAACTAGCATGAAGCATGGTACTAGGTGGATCAACATCACGCAAGTAATCAATGTCAAGAATGTCCACTAGTGGGACTTGAGCATCACCTTCACCTATGTTACCTTTTTCATTCCACTCAAGTGGTGTAGGTGAGTTGGGAAAGACCAAATGGTGGTCAATATCATCATCTTGATGGAACCATGTGGGGGGTGCATCATATTCCACCAGGGCCATTGTCTTGTCCAAAGGAAGGACGAAGTCGTCGAGGATCAGCGCGTCATCATAAATGGGACCTAGTACCAAATGAGAAGTGATAGAGGCGGAGGTGTCCCGTCTTTCGATGAGATGATGGATATTGCTTTGGTGGAAGTCGACTTTGACGATCCGACTACGAACGTGCGAGGACGTCGCGCCTTAGCAATCGCTAAACCAACTCCGAGAGGTTATTGACCACGCCGGAGCACGATCAACCTGACCACGAGGGTCTGTTTCCTGCGAGCAAACGAAGAACAAGCAAGAAACTAAGATTGCAATCTGGATATTGCGAATATAAGATGAAAGCTTTATTGATCAAGGTGGGGTTCTGTGACGCCTTTGTCTGGTCGTTGAACACAAACGAAGTACGTGAAGTTGCAGCTATGGCGAACTTTTAATCTAAACAAAACCCAAGGAAAAGCTACTAGATGGATCTACTTATATAGGAGCAAGGGGTGGCGGCCAAGGAGGTGGGAGGACGTCCCAAGGCAGCCTAAAACTAAATCTAGGTCGTACAAGGCCAATGGGCGCATGTGGAGGTGATGTAACACCTTTGGACTTGTAGTTTGACTCGGATTCTGCTG
>NW_025239332.1:0-3927 GCF_018294505.1 Triticum aestivum
AGCTTCGAACGTGTCGGTCATCAGCAAGTGGGTCCGGGCTGTAGCGCTGGGCTAGCAGGACTCCGGTAAACCGGGCTGTAGCGGGCTAACAGGACTCCGGTACTCAAAGCGTGACATTTCCCCGAAGGGACAGACACAGGAACGAAGAAGGACACATGCCGGCCAGCCTAAGTGTTCCAGAGCAGTAGCAAGCTACCATGGCTCAGCGGTAACACTAGGAGACATTTCCCGGTAAGAGAGGCTACTAAAGATAAACAACTAGATAGTCAGATCCCACACATACCAAGCATTTCAATCATACACACAATATGCTCGATATGTGCAAATACAACGAAGCATCACAACATGACTCTACGACACAAGTACTTTATTTAAGGCTCAGGGAGCCATACATAACATACACAAAGGTACGGATCTCACGACCCAACATACAAGTCATACAGTCATACAAACCAGCAGCGGAAGTAACTTGTCTGAGTACAGACAACTAGTAAAATAAAAGAGGCTTGGAAAGCCTACTATACTACGTGGTCCTTCACAAGCTCAGGGTCACCACCTGGGTCTTTAGCCTACTCGTTGATGTCAACGTCTACATAGAACCCATCAGAAGGGGTTGCAGCGTCTTCTGTAAAAATGTAGATTATAGCAACATGAGTACAA
Source organism: Triticum aestivum (assembly GCF_018294505.1). NCBI lineage: Eukaryota > Viridiplantae > Streptophyta > Magnoliopsida > Poales > Poaceae > Triticum > Triticum aestivum. Next base: position 661 of record NW_025239332.1, read on the forward strand.
AGGTACTCAGCAAGACTTACATTAGATCCTACATACATGCATATTATCAAGAAGGGTTGGTGGGGTTATTGCAGCAAGCCAGCTTTGACTGTTGGCTAGGCTATCCTACGATACTCCAACTTGAAATGGTTTTGCGCACACGAGTCCACTACTCACCACTTCAATACACTACCGAGGATCCGCCTCCGTCTTCCTACGGAAGAGCCATCCTCGGCACTCACACTTTTCTTGAGGCTTTTAGTAGTTTCCATTTACTTGTCTATGAACTGTATAGGCAACCAAGTAGTCCTTTACCGCGGACGCGGCTATTCGAATAGATTATGATAACCCTGCAGGGGTGTACTCCTTCATACACGCTCTCACCACTTACCGTCGTTTACACGACATGTACTCGGCAACCTTCAAACGGAAGCCCAATGTGGGTGTCGGCCACGACCTACCTAATCACCTAAGCCTCCAGTCCAGGTTTATCGCCTATTCAGGTTCCATCCGCAGGGAGTCCGGCCGAGGTTTCCCATACGGCCCCGAACGATGTGAACAGGGTTCCCGAGATACCTAACGGGTATTCGGTACACCCGGCCACGTACCTACCGCATCATAGCCCACCCCTACGGTCAGCGCTGTCCACGGCCTCCAGTAGGCTACAAACACCAGAAACTACTTGCAACTCCCGGACGGAGAACTAGGGTGAATAAGAAGCCGAGAGGGTCCATTGGTTTCGGGCCCAATGCATGGTAGTAGCTGATTCTTAAATCACACATACAGATCTCAGTGCTTAAGGTCGGCTTCAATGAAACAACCCACCATGTACTCCTACATGGCCTCTCATCGATACCTTTACCAAATCGTGTTCACCACACCACTCTCATTACCGACATAATCATTTCACTCTAGCCCATCACCCAGATGAACCAGACCTGACACGACTCTAAGCATAGCAGGCATAGCAAGGTAGGAACAACACATACATATGGCTCAAGCAACTCCTACACATGCTAGTGGGTTTCATCTAGTTACTGTGGCAATGACAGGTCATGCAGAGGAAATGGGTTCAACTACCGTAGCACACAGCAGTTTGAAGCGCGTTGTCTTAATGCAGTAAAAGAGAGCAGGGGCGAGAACATGGGATTGTATCGATATGATCAACTGGTTGGTTGCTTGCCTGACGGTTCGATGCACTGATACGGTTCTTCGTTAGGGTAATCACGGTACTCCTCGGGGGCAGAACCTGTCGCAAAGGACATCGATACACAAGCATCACCAAACAATGTGCAACAATATGATGCATGCATGAAACATGGCAATATGAGTGTGTTGGGCTAATGCAACTAAAACCAGAAGGGTTTGAACAAATTTGAATCAAAGATTCAAATTTCAAACTCAAACATGGCCTCTTTAAAGTGATTTTCCTTGTTCTGCTTGAAACATCAATTTAACTTGTTTGGTCATGCATGAAAATAGTACAGATGGATAGATTGGATTTTTCTGATCATTTTTCATATATAATTTGTCCAATTTGGAGTTACAGAATAAAAGTTATGAATTTTTGAAGTTTAAATAGTATTCTGGAATTTCCTGATTTAAATTAAATCCAGAAATTATAATTATTGCGCCAGCATGACGTCAGCATGACGTCAGTGGTCAACTGCGGCTGTCTGGGGTCAAACCTGACGTGTGGGGGCCACACGTCAGTGACAGGGGGGTTTAACAGGTTTAAATTAATCCTAATTAGGGATTAGTGGCGCTGGGGCCCATTGGTCAGTGTCAGGGGGTTAACTAACAGTGGTTAGCACTAATCCTAATTAGCTACAGGGCTGGGCCCACCTGTCAGGGACTCAGGGGGTGTCCTGCCGTGGTCAAAGTGGGTCAAACCCACCGGCGACGTGACGCCGGCGAGGCCCGAGACGGCGGCGCGACGCGGGATCGCGCTACAGGGCACGGGCGAGGCCGTGCTTGGGCTCGTTGGAAAGCTCTTGCTCCCGCGCGTCGAACGGTGGCCGTGGCTGGGCCTGGGGTGGCCGGAGTCGATGGCGGCGAGCTCGGCTGCGGCCGCCGGAGTTCGGGTGCGGTCGGGATCGGTGTTGCAGAGGGTTTGGGGAGGCGTTGGTGCGTGCTGCGTGATCCTAGTGAGGTGTGGAGCACGATAGTGTGCTCGGTTGGGTGCTACGGTGACCGTGGCCACGACGGCGACATCGCCGGCGGCGTGGAGCTCTCGGCCAAGGTGGGGCTAGGGCCTAGAGGTCGAAAAAGACCAGGGGAGAAGGGGGAAACGATCCGGGGGCTCACCGCGGAGCTGCAGGGATGGTTAGCGGGCTCGGGGACGCGCTGGAGACGACGAATTCGACGGCGACGATGGTCGGAGCCCGAAGAGGGGAACGGCGACGTGGCGGCGATGCAGGGCTTCCGGGGACCCGTGGAGCGGTGGGGAGGAAGAGGGGGTCGTGGCGGAGCTTCTGAGCTAGTCGGGGGAGCGAGGGGTGGCCGGAGATGGCTGCTGTGGCGAACGGCGGCGACGGTGGTGTTTGGCCGTGTGAGAGAGAGAGCGAGGGAGAGGAGGGAAGAGCCGGGGGAGAGTGAGAGAGAGCAGGGGGGATCGTGACGGCCTGCGGGAGTCGTCCACGCGGCCAGGAGCTCGTCGGCAAGCAGGAGGTGGCCGCGCGGCCGTGCGCGTGCGAGCACGCAGCAGCTTCGGGGCGAGGGGAGGAAGACGACGGAGGGCTGCAGTGGTGGGCTGGGCCGCCTGCTGGCTGGGCCGGCCAGCTGGCTGGGCTGCACAGGGAGGAGCCCAGGTAAGCTTCTCCCTTTTAATTATTTTTTTCTGTTTTCTAATTTCTGACATTTGTTTTGATTTAAATAATATATTAAATCATTTATTTAACTTATGCCAATTTTTGCAGGAGCTATATATATTATTCCAGAGCTCCTTTATATTTGGCATAATATTTGGACATATATTAATATATATAATTAATATATTTCCAATGCAAATATTTATGCATTAATTCCAAATGCCCAAAATAAATACCTATGAGCTCTTAAAAATATTGGTTTGATTTTTATCTCTGTCCAATATTTTCAGAGAGCAACATGAGCATTTTCTTGGACCCTTTTGGAGAAATTTTTATTTGGGTCATTTCCAAAATGATTCTGAGGGTTTCACAGATCCCCATTTCAAGTTTCTGATGAAAGAGTAAACATGATGCAACACTCTAATGCATGGCTAACTAGGATGTGACAACTCACCCCCACTCAAAAGAATCTCGTCCC
>NW_025239333.1:0-3927 GCF_018294505.1 Triticum aestivum
ACTAATATAGCACTACCCGAGCCAGCATGTGAGCATAACAATGATTTCATAGCATCCCACTTCTGTCTATCTTCGTTCCAAACATCATCCAACACTAGGAAGTATCTTTTGTTTCCCAACACTTCACTAAGTTTCTTATGCAGTGCCTCCATCTCACTCAAATTACACTTGTTCATTGTGGCCACTTGTATCATACATCGGGTTATTTCTTCAATAACGAACTTGTCGGAGACGCGTACCCATAAGACCAACTCAAAATGATGCTTTACCCTTTGATCGTTGTGCACAAGTTGAGCAATGGTGGTCTTACCAACTCCCCCCATACCGACTATGGGGAGCACCATCACATTGTTATTGTTACTATTCTTGTGGGAGCGGTCGAGCAATATCTTCACCACTTGTTCCTTCTCATCTTGTCTGCCGACAATCTCTCTTTCATCAACATGAGAGTGTGTTTGTGGATGATCAACATTCGGTGCCTCGACGTGTTGCAGGAAGTGGAAACTGTTCATCTCCACAACCAGTTCATCGATCATTTCAAGGGCATCCTTCATCTTCCTGCTCATGGAGAGACGGAAGAGAATGGTGCTCTTGACGGTGAAGTAGCTCAGCACCTGGAATGAAAACAAATAAAATATACATTAAAGTGCTTCTATTTCCAAATGAAATCCTTAAATTGAAACTTAAAAACTCCCCTTCCCAAATTAGAACCGAAAAGAGAAAACAGAGCTAGCCAGAGTGAGAAATTGTCTTTGCAGTTTACCACTTTTTTGTGAATTTACACAAGAACGTGTGCAATGAATATTCAAGTGTTTCTTCACACTCAGATCTAATTCTGCGCTTGTGTTCTTATATATGTAAATTTGTTTTGCTTCCTGCAATGAGGTCCCATAGCTCAGTAAGTTTACAAGAGGTAATGTATTCACTTGAATCACTTCTATAAAATGAACTTTGTGATCTAAATGCTCTTATATTTCTTTACGGTGGGAGTATTTACAGATAACAGAGCTCTGACTAAACTGAAAGAGAGTCAACCGGAGTGGTTAGAGACGACCAACCTTGTGTACGGTGGAGCTCCCGTGGATCTGGGCGGAGGCACGGAGGCGGAGGCACGGTGGGATCTGGCCGTTTCATTTAGACAAAGAAGAGAAAAACATGTTTACAAGGAGCAACTCATTCTTGCTTTCGACTGAACATTTCCATCAAGGGAAGAGATTCATCCAGACCCTGAGAATACAAGTTTGATGGTTTAATTAGTTTATTTGCGGAGTTGCAGCAGTGATTATTTACGGAGAATATATAAAAAGATGGTTCTCTTTTGTGAGTGGGGATTTTATGTATAGTATAATCACCTTTCTTTCTCATAAGCGATTTTCTTCTTCAACGCTTAGCCAACAACCAGTATGTTTGGCCTGCACAAAGTGTGTGGGCAATATATTTGTGGTCTTTTCAAATAGTTGAAAAGAATGTATGGGTAAAGTATTTGATAGTTTATGACATAATTTCGACCAAGTAGTCCGCATGTGAATAGATTCAGAGCAAATATAAATAGGAATTTGACAAGGAAAACGATCTCGGTGAAACTGATTTCCCTAGGTCAACTAGTATTAGCACTGCCATGCTTCCACTTTTATGGTCGGACTTAGTAGAAGAGTTTGTTTCTGTTGGCCACGTCACTGGGTTTTTGATGGATTCAATATGTGTTTGACTGAATGGACACACAGGGCAACAAGAAGAGAGGGAAAACATGGCAACAAGACCCCGGTGAGTGCTTCGTCACGACTCGTGTTGCTGTCACAGATGGATATTATTGGAATGAATCAAAAAGGGCACATACTTTACTGTATACATTGTCTTTTTCAGAGTATTTTATACCACAGCTTCATCACACAGTAATTCCTAAACTTCTTCTCTCCAAAGTCCGTACACTATGATATAAAATCCACTACTGATGTACTAGTGTATAGAATGTTGGAATTAAACCCGACTTCCGGTCCGATGTACTAGCGTATGATAGAGTTTTCATTTGGTCTTGACAAACCAAAATCGGCAATTTTGGGGATCATATGATCATCCAGTAGTACATTTGCCGGTTTAAGGTCCATATGAACAATTCTTTTTTCCTCATGAAGATAGCGCAGACCCTTGCAAATTCCGATGATTATGTCATAACGTGTTTCACATTCAAGTCCCCTTAATTCATCTGCAGAAGAATGAATACATAAAAAAAGTGAGGAGTTATGTTAAACTACATACTGAGCAATGATGGAACATTTTCAGTGATGAAGCATGACTTGAAAACTGATTACTATTCAAGGCAGTAAGTTAAAGAAATAAGGATCATACCAGTAATATGGCTATCAAGACTTCCATTGCTGATGTACTCCAAACAGAGCAATCTATCATTTACATTGACCCATTTATTTTCTGTTGAACTAAGAAACAGAAGCCAAGAAACCGGACAACATTTTGATGATTAGTGTTTGTGAGGCTACTAAATTCACGGCGAAATGCCTTGTCATCAACTGTGTGTTGGTTCACATACATCCTCTTCACAACAACAATAACCCCGTTTCGTAGTATACCCTGTTGGTCAGCATTTAAATGATGCTCAGCCCTACAATAACAAAACAGAGTGGCCAAGTTCTGCTTCTACTGGTAGTGTTTTTTTAAATAAACATTAGGAGAGTTTCCTGCAGTAATTTTGTTAATAAATTAAAGTTCTTAATATAGAAGGATACAAAACAAAACGAGAAGAATCAGTGGTACTTTTTTTTTTTGTAATTGAACTAGTGATATTTTAGTGGACTGGAGATCTTTTATGTATGTGCTCAATGGTAAATTGTACGTACAAAATTGAGCCACTTATTTTGGGACGGATAGAGTACCTTGTAAACGGCTCCAAATCCACCCTGACCAATTTTTCTGTCTTGAGAGAAATCATTGGTGATGCTTTGTAAGAGCGCTAACGGAAGATCTTTGGGTTCCTCTTCTCCGTTGAGTATACGCACCAACACACTTTCGTCCCCCATTCAGTTCAGAACTAGAGCAGGAAAATAATTAGTGTGCTGGTGGGAGAGAGACAGATGTATGCTTGCAGAAGAGAAATCTGTAGCAGGGAAGGAAATGCATACCTGCTGGATATTTAGCTGGTACAGAAGATGCCGAGAAGGTCGCCTCCGCGTAGCGGCAGTACTCCTACCTTGAACAACTCCTAACCCTAACCGCGCCGCCAGCCGCCCCTCCCCGCTCCTCCCCCGCTTCGCCGCCGCCGGAGGGGACACCGGCGAAGCCCGCGTCCCCAGGGAAGGTGGCGGCGGGGCGTACTCGCCGTTTTCACGCAGATCTCGCGGCGGCCGGTGAAGCGCGGTGGTGTTCCGCCGGGGGCTGGCGCCTGCTGCCCGTGAGGCGGCGTCCCTCACGGCGGCGGGGCTGCCCCTGAACGGTGCTTGGTGGTGGCCACGTGGCGGCGCGCGGGTGGGCCGGATATGGGCTTCCGGTCTGCGTCCTCGTCGTGGCAGCGCTTGCCGTTGCCCTCGGCCATGAGGCGTGGTCCGGGACGGGCCTAGCACCGGTGGTGCTGGCCAGGACGCACACTGGCAGCACCCTACTTCATCTCGCATCGTCTCGTTGGCCAATGGTGGTGGTCATCTTCGTCGTCAAAGATGGCCGGTCAGAAGCTTGGTGATCGGATCTCGAGATCCATCATCTAGTCTCGGCTGCGAGTTGGGGAGACATGGTTGCCGGTGAAAACCGAGCTATTGGCAGGCGATGGCGGCGTTCTACGCCGTTACCTTAATGGAGGCATTGTCGTGTAACTACTGTCGACCCACTCGTGCTGCTCTGGGGGAAACCCTAGAATCTGGTGTTCCAGATCGGACGATGGCGGCACTGCGGTGTCGTTTCTCTCTTGGGAGCATCATTTGT
>NW_025239334.1:0-3926 GCF_018294505.1 Triticum aestivum
GCAAGTCGCGAGTTCACACCTCGAAGGCGTCATTCTGGCAAACCCAGATAAGGATAACTTCCTCGTGCCTTACTTTCCCGAGTAAGTCATCTCCTAACCGCCCCGTAACATATGATTTCTTAGATTTCGATCGTTCTTTTTTTTCTAACATTCCGTGTTCTGTGCAGTGACACACATTGCACACACATCCTCTTAAGCCTGAAATATTCCATGGCCACGTATTTCGACCCAGACCGTGACTCCAAGATAGACTACACAAATATCAAGAAAGTTCTTGATGATGCTCTCCCCGGCTACGCCGCATCTGGAGGCACCTTTAAGAGGCCAGTTCGTAGGTACGGCAGGCACATGTACACCCACAATACGACATTCCCCTGCGTCAAGCAGCCGCCTGGCGGTCAGAAGGATGCCTACTACGCCCTCCATCACATGCGGGCGATCGTACGGGACCATAATCACCTTCCGCTACCAAATAATCTCAAAGATTGGGCCGCAAGCTTGGCGGCAATCCAGGACGCGGACATCCGACAAGAATTCTTTCGCATCCAGTCGGAGTTTGCAGAAATCATCCATCAAGATGTCCTTCGTACCTCGGGGCAGTTCTACCTCAAATTTCAACCGTCCAACAGTGAGATAGACACAACGCTACAAATGCAGGCTGACAACGCCCGCGACTTCATGACCATCATGACAGATGGCGTCTTCATCCACGCTCCGGTCCCATGAGTCGAGTCGAAAGTAGTGATGCTATGTGTAGTTCTGAAACATTAATTAGCTCATGTTGTAATTAAACTTTAATGAACTTGTATGTCTCTTTGGTTTGGACAGTCGTTCAACTTAGATGTAATCGATGCTATTTATTAGTAGGACCATGAATCGTGCTATTAATTTCTTGCTTTTCTCTTCCGATCCTTTTGTTGCATACTTATATATTGCTTATGTATTGTCTGTTGTTTGGCTAGTGCATAGAGATGCCGTCGTATGTCGTGTACAAGGGTAAGGTTCCCGTAGTCTACAACGACTGGGAGGAGTGTCGGAGACAGGTTCACCGTTTCAGCGGTAACAGTTACAAAGGGTACACCACTAGGGCGGAGGCGGAATCTAGATACGCGCGCTATCTAGCGGGAGAGAGGAGGGGGCGTTGGAGGAACCGGATGAAGACCAGTTTCATCGCGATGATGCTCATCGTGATGACCGCATCTCTCTTCTATGTGATGGTAGTTTTAGATGATCGATATCGACTTGTAATGTGAAGACAAACTCGCTACTCGCGGTCTCAAGACTTGTAATATTCTATCTTTGTTCGGTCTTTTGAATTCGGAGACTAATATGATGAATTGTATTTGGAGACTAATCTTCTATTGTATTCGATGAATCTGCTGTTGCTGTGTGGTGCTGCTTATATTCTGTCCAATAATATATTTTGTAATCTGTGCAAAAATCAGAAAAAAAATCCCTAATATACATACTAATGGCGCATCACACCAACGTGCACCATTAGTATGCCAAAGGATACTAATGGCGCATCACACCGCAGTGCGCCATTAGTATGCCAAAGGATACTAATGGCGCATCACCCCGCAGTGCGCCATTAGTATACCAAAGGATACTAATGGCGCATCACCCCGCAGTGCGCCATTAGTATGGCAAAGCACATGGGTATATATGGCCCCTTGGGAGGCATACTAATGGCGCACCATGGCCTATACTAATGGCGCACTGCCTGGTGCGCCATTAGTATACCAGATACTAATGGCGCACCAGTGGTGCGCCATTAGTAAAAAGTACTAGTGGCGTGGTACTAGTGGCGCACCAGTGGTGCTCCATTAGTAGGCAAAACTGGTGCGCCACTAGTAGGCCTTTTCCTAGTAGTGGTCAGCAGAGATGGATGGAGATTGTTGCAGACTTTGACTTGGATATTTCCTATACGCCAGGCAAGGCTAATGTAATGGCTGATGCCTTGAGCCGCAAGTCTTACTGCAACCACCTCCAGGTTCAGAAATTTCAGGCCTCGCTTGTTGAAGAATTCAGAAAGCTGAACCTCCATATTGTTCCTCCGGGTGCACTCGCACCCCCTCCTAAGGAGTTTCGCAACATGAACCTCCGAGTTGTTTCCCAGGGTTCCCTCAATACCCTGGCTGTCGAACCAGATCTCTTGGACTCCATCAAGAGAATACAGGGATATGACTCTGAAGCCCACAAGATTAAGCGCTACCTCGCAGAAGGAAAGCCATCATTCTTCACTATTGCTGATGATGGCACTTTGTACTTCAAGGGCCGCCTAGTGGTGCCATGTGCAGAGAAAAACCTAGATATGACTCAGGAAGTTATGAAAGAAGCTCATGATACGCCTCTATGTATCCATCCTGGTAGTAAAAAGATGTACCAAGACATCCGTCAGAGATTCTGGTGGTCTAATATGAAGCAAGACATTGCTCGTTATGTTGCTGAGTGTGATGTTTGCCGTCGTATCAAAGCAGAACATCAAAGGCCTCCTGGAACTCTGCAACCTATCTCTATTCCTGAATGGAAATGGGACCATGTTGAGATGGACTTCGTCACTGGATTTCCCAAATCGCAGAAAGGTAATGATGCTATTCTTGTCGTCATTGACCGGCTTTCTAAAGTTGCACATTTTCTGGCAGTCAAAGAAACGATCACTGCTAGTCAGCTTGCAACTCTCTACATGTCCAGAATTGTTTCACTTCACGGTATTCCACTGGTTATCAGTTCGGACCGTGGCAGCTTATTCACTTCAAGATTCTGGGCAAGTTTCCAAGAAGCTATGGGAACTCATCTGTCATTCAGTACTGCGTTTCATCCTCAGTCGCAAGGGGAAGTTGAGCGTGTCAACCAAGTTCTCGAAGACATGCTTCGAGCTTGTGTTATTTCCTTCAGCAAGAAATAGGAGGAATCTCTCCCGTATGCTGAGTTCTCTAATAATAATAGCTATCAAGCTAGTCTGAAGATGGACCCCTTCGAAGTGTTATATGGACGAAAGTGCCGAACCCCTCTGAACTGGTCAGAAACTGGGGAACGTCCACTCTTTGGTCCGGATATTATCGAACATGCCGAAGAACAAGTCCGCATTATTCGCGAGAATCTCAAGACTGCTCAGTCGCGTCAGAAGAGTCAGTATGACCGTAAACATAAAGACATGGTCTATCAACCTGGCGAAAAGGCCTATCTTCGAGCTACACCAATGAAGGGTGCTCACCGCTTTGGGATGAAGGGTAAGCTAGCTCCTCGCTATATTGGCCCATTCACTATTCTGGAAAGGTGTGGAAAAGTGGCATATCAACTGGAGCTTCTGCCGAACCTTTCTCAGGTTCACGATGTGTTCCACGTGTCACAGCTCTGCCGATGCTTCAAGGACCCAATCCGAGCAGTGGATCATGAAGTGCTCGAATTGCAACAGGACCTCTCCTATAAAGAGCATCTGGTCTGCATTCTCGACCAAGCTGAACGCCGCACACATCAGAAGGCGATCAAGTTCCTCAAAGTCCAGTGCTCGCACCATTCTGAAGATGAAGCCACCTGGGAACGCGAGGATCGCCTACGTGATGAATACCCCGCACTGTTTCCTTCTACCTCCTAAATCTCGGGACGAGATTTCTTGTAGTGGAGGAGATTTGTAACGCCCTGATAATTAGGCTACAGTAAAACTCTCCTAATGATGCCATGTCATCTCTGTTTACTGTTGCTAAACTCTCGTTAGTTCAAAACCCGTTCAAAAGTCAAATTCAAAATATGTCAAACAACAAAAGTTTTCAAAAGTTGAACCAAAAATGTTCGGGCAGTGCCAAAATTGGCATAGGTAATTATGGTGTAGAAGACACAATTTTATAAAATACTTAAATGCCCTAAATTAAATAAAAAAGAAAAGGAAAAGAAAATACAAAGGCAGAAGACAAAAGAAAAAAAAA
>NW_025239335.1:0-3926 GCF_018294505.1 Triticum aestivum
CCGCGGTGCCGAGCAGGGGACGAGGTAAGAAGAAGAGAGGAGATGGAGCACGTGGTCGCGGGAGAGGAGGTAGGGTGACTGCGAGGGTGCCTTCCTCGCCGCCACCCCCAGCTGTTTCACCCGAGCACGTGACTGCTAGGGTGGACTCGTCCGAGGAGGAGGCTACACAGACTCCGGTCCACGAGCCTCCGGTCCACGGGCCTTCAGCCCACGAGCCTCGGGTTGATGGGCCTTCGGGCCACGAGAGTTCGGCCCACGAGACCTCGGAGGAACACATGTGTGGATGGGGTACCTGGCCGGATCATCCTGAGGGGCCGAGTGGCCATGCTGATGATGGCGGGGAGACGACTGATATTGAGGAGGAGGGGGGCACCGTCTACCAGCGTGGTTGTACACGGCTCCCGGACGTGTCGACGACCCGCGAGCAGAGGTGGTTGATTTTCCCTGATGGGGAGAGGTAAGTGCATTTAATCTTTTTGTACCCTTCTGCATTCACGTTTCTTCAAATATCTAATGCATTGGCCTTGTCATGCTGCAGGGGTTGGGACCACCATCATAGTGTCCGCCGGCCCAATTCCGTCCTTAGAGTTCTTTGTCGGCAAAATTTCCCAGGGTTTGTCACGTTGCCTGGTGAGGGTCGGCTTCCAGAGCTTGGATTGAATTGGTAGCACTACTTGGCTGCCTCGGCCCCGCCGGGTGAGATTATCGACGGTGTCTTGTGCAAGACAAGGGCAGACGTGGTGATTAGAAAGTTAAGTGTAATTTCTCCTTTACACAATTAAAAATCTTCAACTAGCTAGTTATTAATTGTACTAATAAATATTGTCTCATTTGATTGCAAACATTCTACAGGTGTGAGGAGGGATACGAGGAGGAGGAGGCAAATGTTAACGATAACGTCTGCAAGCGCCTACTGTAGAACTTACGGCACGAGGCTCGGGTGCAGGCTGTTCGAGACTACTACGCCGCGCGTGGTATCAACAAGACCAAGCCGGCGTGCCGTGAGAAGTTCTTGGGTAAGGAGGAGTACATGAAGGTAATTCTTAAGGCCTTGTACTTTACTTCCTTCATTTAGTAATTCATAGTCGTAGCGCTCAAGTTTCTATTTCCTAACTTAGGCCCCTCCGAGATGGTGTGCGGATCAGATGGATTGTTGGGAGGTGTTGGTCAATGAGTGGTGCTCAAAAGAATGGCGAGCCCTCCACAACGAGGTCAAGGACAAACGTGCCCAAATGGAAGGTGTGCCACACCATCAAGGCAGCTCCAACTTATATCAGTACGGGCGGAACCGGGTATGTGGTTTGCTTCATGATTCATGCAATTCGTTCGTCATGCTAGCTTTCAGCCCTTTAATTACTAATTTACTTTGTTTCTCTCTTTCAGACATGCTACAATAAGGCGGATAAGGTGCCAGAGGTGTACGACCTGTATGCCATGGCCCACACTGGCTCTTACAAGAAAGTCAAGGTATTCTCTGCGTCTGACCTCGATGATCCAAAAAACTTCACCAACATCTCCTCCCATGACAAGCTCATGAAATATAGAGATGAGGGGAAGTCGAGGAAAGGGGAGGACTTTAACCCGAGCCAGGGTCCCATTGATACCGAACTGCTGATGATATCTGGTGGCGGGAGGTCCCATGGCTCCATAGCCATGGGAGATGGACTTATCCGTTGTCCTAGCACTCTCCCGGAGATCAAGGCGCGCCAGTCGAGCTCTGCTCCTGTGATAAGGCCTCGTGAACGGCCAGTCCAACTCACCTTCAAGGTTAGTTATACGTACTCAGCTATCTTTCTCCATTACATTGTGTGCGCTTCCATCAATGATTACAAATGGTAACGAGGAGTGGTGTTGCAGGCTGCTATACAAAGTGAGAGAGATAGAACGGAGAAACTTCTGGCGGAGGCAGCGGAGAGGCAGCGGGAGTTGGAGGAGAGGACGACAAAGATGTTGGAGGAGGAGAGGGCATGGAATGACATGCAGGCAAGGGCCATGTACGAGCTCCTTGTGGTAAGTTTTTTCTACACATTATCCAAAACATTCATGTAGTGTTTGTCTCATTACTAACTAGTATGACTGAGTCATCAAAACCAAATGTGCAGTCTGTGTGTGAGAAGTCCGGTCAGACCGCTCCACCGATGCCAGTGATTGCTCCTGGGACCACGGTGAGTTTAATTTGAATGGACATTACTTGCTAGTCTTAACATTTGAGTGTCATCATGCTAACGAGACATTGGAAATGATCTTTGGTGCACCGTAACTCCAGACAAGCATCGCATGATCCTTCTCCAGCTACCGGCACAAGCCACCCCGCTACAACACCTCCATGATCATGGTAAGTGTCTCTAGTGTTTTGCTTAACAAATGCATAAAGACCTAGACTTAGCTTTATTTCCTCCAATATGCTTACCATAATGACTTAGAGTTAGCTTCTTTTCCTCCAAAATGACTTAATAAGCTTACTAACCTCCAAAACCATCCATTTTACCTATGTTAGCTCTAAAACGATATGTACTTAGCTTACTTATGTAAAAAAATGGCATAATTAGCTTAGTTAGCTCATAAACGATCCTATTTTACCTAAGTTAGCTCTAAAATGACCCATTTTATCTTACTTAGCTGATAAATGATCCATTTTACCCAAGTTAGCTCTAAAATGACCTATTTTAACTAGATTAGCTCCTAAATGATCCATTTTACCTACGTTAGCTCTAAAATGACCCATTTTACCTAGGTTAGCTCCAAAATGACCCATCTTACCTAGGTTAGCTCTAAAATGATGCATTTTACCCAAGTTGGCTCTAAAATGACCCATTTTACCTAGATTAGCTCATAAACGATCCATTTCACCTAGGTTAGCACCAAAATGACCCATCTTACCTAGGTTGGCTCCAAAATGACCCATCACACCTAGGTTAGCTCTAAAATGATGTTTTTACTAAGTTAACTCATAAATGATCATTTTCAACTAAGTTAGCTCATAAACGATCCATTTCACTGAAGTTAGCTCAAAAACGATCCATTTCACCTAAATTAGCTGATAAATGATCCATTTCACCTAAGTTAGCTCATAAATGACATATACTTCTTGTTCTACTCTTCTTCTTGTAGTCACGTTTTTCTAACTTTCTTATTTGCCATTTTGCAGATTTCATTCACTTCACGGAAGCTAGCTTGCTATGATGGAGTGCTTGTTTTTTCTTTCATTCTCTTCAAGTATTCTTCTAGCTTGCTATGTTGATGAAACTTTGCATTGTAATATGTATGGATGGAACAATGTGTATGCGCAACTTGGTATGTATGAATGGATGGAACTATATATGTATGTACAATGAAACTTATGTGCTAGATATGTCATATGTTTGCTTTAAATAGTCATGTGAAATATATATATATGTCATATATATTTGCTGTGAAAATTGTTGGATTTAAAAAAAACAGAAAAAAAAGAGGCAATGCAGGATCTTTGTTGTCAGCCACTGATGGCAAAGCCACCTTTGCCGACGGCTGCGGACGGCAAAGAAGCCACACGGGGGCCACCTGTGATTCCTGGTGGGCTGACCCATTTGGTCAGTTTGCCTACAGCGGTGGACGGCAAAGGCTTTGCCTACAACAGCGGACGGCAAAGGCTGCCATTAGCCACCTAATGGACTAACAGCGTAATTACTGTCGTCTGCTTTCTTTGCCGTCAGCAGCTGACGGCAAAGGCCCCTTTGCCGTCAGCCTCAGAAAGCAGACGGCAAAGTAGCTCTTTGTCGATCCTTACTTTGCCAGAACCTTTTGCCGTCCGCGGCAGACGGCAAAGGCCTTTGTCGTCCGCCGTTCCTGCCTTTGCCGTCCGCCATGGCAGATGGCAAAGTAGTTGATTCCTGTAGTGTACTGCTAAATGCTTTGTAGCAGCGCGCTTTTGTTATAGAGCGGTACTG
>NW_025239336.1:0-2639 GCF_018294505.1 Triticum aestivum
ATCAACATTTGAAGTTTTGGCCGATTTTGGCCCGCTTCATGGACTATTACTCACTGATTTCAGGTCCCTGAGCAATTTCCATGATTGACGAAACCCGGGGTGCGTTTATGTATCGTTGATCAATAACCCTAGGTTTTACCGATTCAGGACTCTTTCATGGACTATTACTCACCGTTTTGCAGTCCCAAAGCGATTTCGATGCTTGTCGAACCCCAAGATGTGCTTACGTGCTGGTCGTCAAGACTCGTAGATTGGGCCGATTCTGCTCCGTTTCCTGGACTATTACTCAGTTTTGGGGTCCCGAAGTGATTTCCACGATTGATGAACACCGGGGTTCATTTACGTGTCGGTCATCAACACTCCCAATTTTGGCCGATTCTGGTACGTTTTCTGCACTGTTACTCACCGTTGTGGGGTCCCGGAGCGATTTCCATGATTGACGATCCCTGGGGTGCGTTTACGTGCCCGTCGTCAACCCTCACAGGTTTGGCCCATTATGACCCGTTTCATGAACTATTACTCACCATTTTGGGATCCCAAAGCGATTTCCATAGTTATTGAACCCCAAGGGGCGTTACATGTCGGTCATCAACAGTCACAGTTTTGGCCGTTTCTGGCCCGTTCTGTCGACTATTACTCACTTTTTTGGGGTCCTAGAGTGATTTCCATGATTAACGAACCCCGGGGTGCATTTACGTGTCAGACATGAACACTCGCGGTTTTTGATGATTCTGGCCCGTTTCATGGACTATTACTCACCATTTTGCGGTCACGAAGCGATTTCCATAGTTGTTGAACCCCAAGATGCGCTTACGTGTTGGTCATCAACTCTCATAGTATTGGCCAATTTTAGCCCGTTTCGTGGACTATTACTGACTGTTTTGGGGTCCCGGAGTGATCTCCACGATTAACAAACCCCATGGTGCGTTTAAGTGTCGGTCATCAACATTTGAAGTTTTGGCCGATTTTGGCCCGCTTCATGGACTATTACTCACTGATTTCAGGTCCCTGAGCAATTTCCATGATTGACGAAACCCGGGGTGCGTGTATGTATCGTTGATCAATAACCCTAGGTTTTACCGATTCAGGACTCTTTCATGGACTATTACTCACCGTTTTGCAGTCCCAAAGCGATTTCGATGGTTGTCGAACCCCAAGATGTGCTTACGTGCTGGTCGTCAAGACTCGCAGATTGGGCCGATTCTGCTCCGTTTCCTGGACTATTACTCAGTTTTGGGGTCCCGAAGTGATTTCCACGATTGATGAACACCGGGGTTCATTTACGTGTCGGTCATCAACACTCCCAATTTTGGCCGATTCTGGTACGTTTTCTGCACTGTTACTCACCGTTGTGGGGTCCCGGAGCGATTTCCATGATTGACGATCCCTGGGGTGCGTTTACGTGCCCGTCGTCAACCCTCATAGTTTTGGCCAATTCTGACCCGTTTCGTGAACTATTACTCACCGTTTTGGGATCCCAAAGCGATTTCCATAGTTATTGAACCCCAAGGTGCGCTTAAATGTCGGTCATCAACAGTCACAGTTTTGGCCGATTCTGGCCCGTTTTGTCGACTATTACTCACTTTTTTGGGGTCCCAGACTGATTTCCATGATTAATGAACCCCGGGGTGCGTTTACGTGTCAGACATCAACACTCGCGGTTTTTGACGATTCTGGCCCGTTTCATGGACTATTACTCACCGTTTTGCGGTTACGAAGCGATTTCCATAGTTGTTGAACCCCAAGGTGCGCTTACGTGTTGGTCATCAACTCTCATAGTATTGGCCAATTCTGCCCCGTTTCGTGGACTATTACTGACTGTTTCGGGGTCCCGGAGTGACTTCCACGATTAACAAACCCCATGGTGCGTTTAAGTGTCGGTCATCAACACTCGTGGCTTTTGTCGATTCTGGCCCGTTTCATGGACTATTACTCACATTTTTGGGGTCCCAAAGCGATTTCCATGGATGTCGAACCCCAACGTGTGCTTACGTATCGGTCATCAACAATCGCAGTTTCGGCCGATTCCGGCCCGTTTCTTGGACTATAACTCAGTTTTGGGCTCACGTAGTGATTTCCACGACCGACGAACACCGGTGTGTTTATGTGTCGGTCATGAACATTTGCAGTTTTGGCCGATTTTGGCCCGCTTCATGGACTATTACTCACTGATTTCAGGTCCCTGAGCAATTTCCATGATTAACGAAACCCGGGGTGCGTTTATGTATCGTTGATCAATAACCCTAGGTTTTACCGATTCAGGGCTCTTTCATGGACTATTACTCACCGTTTTGCAGTCCCAAAGCGATTTCGATGCTTGTCGAACCCCAAGATGTGCTTACATGCTGGTCGTCAAGACTCGCAGATTGGGCCGATTCTGGCCCGTTTCCTCGACTATTACTCAGTTTTGGGGTCCCGAAGTGATTTCCACGATTGATGAACACCGGGGTTCATTTACGTGTCGGTCATCAACACTCACAATTTTGGCCGATTCTGGTACGTTTTCTGCACTGTTACTCACCGTTGTGGGGTCCCGGAGCGATTTCCATGATTGACGATCCCTGGGGTGCGTTTACGTGCCCGTCGTCAACCCTCACAGGTTTGGCCCATTATGACCCGTTTCATGAACTATTACTCAC
>NW_025239336.1:2649-3926 GCF_018294505.1 Triticum aestivum
AACACTCGCGGTTTTTGATGATTCTGGCCCGTTTCATGGACTATTACTCACCATTTTGCGGTCACGAAGCGATTTCCATAGTTGTTGAACCCCAAGATGCGCTTACGTGTTGGTCATCAACTCTCATAGTATTGGCCAATTTTAGCCCGTTTCGTGGACTATTACTGACTGTTTTGGGGTCCCGGAGTGATCTCCACGATTAACAAACCCCATGGTGCGTTTAAGTGTCGGTCATCAACATTTGAAGTTTTGGCCGATTTTGGCCCGCTTCATGGACTATTACTCACTGATTTCAGGTCCCTGAGCAATTTCCATGATTGACGAAACCCGGGGTGCGTGTATGTATCGTTGATCAATAACCCTAGGTTTTACCGATTCAGGACTCTTTCATGGACTATTACTCACCGTTTTGCAGTCCCAAAGCAATTTCGATGGTTGTCGAAGCCCAAGATGTGCCTACGTGCTGGTCGTCAAGACTCGCAGATTGGGCCGATTCTGCTCCGTTTCCTGGACTATTACTCAGTTTTGGGGTCCCGAAGTGATTTCCATGATTGATGAACACCGGGGTTCATTTACGTGTCGGTCATCAACACTCCCAATTTTGGCCGATTCTGGTACGTTTTCTGCACTGTTACTCACCGTTGTGGGGTCCCGGAGCGATTTCCATGATTGACGATCCCTGGGGTGCGTTTACGTGCCCGTCGTCAACCCTCATAGTTTTGGCCAATTCTGACCTGTTTCGTGAACTATTACTCACCGTTTTGGGATCCCAAAGCGATTTCCATAGTTATTGAACCCCAAGGTGCGCTTAAATGTCGGTCATCAACAGTCACAGTTTTGGCCGATTCTGGCCCGTTTTGTCGACTATTACTCACTTTTTTGGGGTCCCAGACTGATTTCCATGATTAATGAACCCCGGGGTGCGTTTACGTGTCAGACATCAACACTCGCGGTTTTTGACGATTCTGGCCCGTTTCATGGACTATTACTCACCGTTTTGCGGTTACGAAGCGATTTCCATAGTTGTTGAACCCCAAGGTGCGCTTACGTGTTGGTCATCAACTCTCATAGTATTGGCCAATTCTGCCCCGTTTCGTGGACTATTACTGACTGTTTCGGGGTCCCGGAGTGACTTCCACGATTAACAAACCCCATGGTGCGTTTAAGTGTCGGTCATCAACACTCGTGGCTTTTGTCGATTCTGGCCCGTTTCATGGACTATTACTCACATTTTTGGGGTCCCAAAGCGATTTCCATGGATGTCGAACCCCAACGTG
>NW_025239337.1:0-3926 GCF_018294505.1 Triticum aestivum
ACCCGGTGCATCGGCGTACCTGGTCACACGGCCATGTTGGTCCGAGTGATGGTTGAGACAGGCTATCGTTGGTATCCCGAGTATACCGTCGAGGAGCAGTTCCGAGACTTTAACCAAAGTCAATATCTTTGCACCGTCAGGATTTATCCATCCTATCCCGGAGCCACTGAACCCCTCCATTGCTCTTATGGACTTGGGGTTACTATCGAGATGTCTGTGCAGGACGCAGCTTACTCAATGATGACTATCATGCGAGCCAAAACTGCTTTGCTTCAGAACACCGACTACCGCTACATGCCAGCAGCACTCCCTGGGGCACAGGGGTACTATCAGGCTACTTACTGTGATTCTACCCATGAGGACTCACTACTCCGCACCACCACTGAGATGCTTGAGGACAAGGACCGTGAGAATCGTGCCTTGCGAATGGAGCTCTTTAATGCTCGTACTGATCACTGGGCCACTCTGACATGGTTTGCACCTGCCGTGCAAGCTGGGTTCATGGACATGAGGGACTTATACCCCGTGCGATATGGTCTGCCAGAATGTATGGAATGGTGTGATGTAGGAGGCATCACCCCTCCTCGTGGACCCCGCCTGCCACCGTTTGTTGGACCAAGGCCACACCCGAGTCCCTATGGACCGCAGGCTCCACAGGACCGTCTGTTTCCGGATGATCATGTTCAGCTTCCAGGACATGGTGGTGACTTCTATGAGGATTACTACGGAGACGTCTGAGTTGGCAGTAGATCTACTAGTATTGTAACAGTTGTAATCTCCACAGTCCTGCGTGTCTTGTGGAATACAACTTGGTGTGTATCACGTTCCGGAGGTGTAGAAAAATAATGTATAGGAGCTTGGAATGCCTCTGATGAGATGTATCGTCTTTCATCGTAGTTGTACCTTAGCCTGGGCTTGTACTAAACTATGTATGGCGTGTATGACCGTTGGTATATGTATGTTGCTATGTTACCATGTCATACTGATGGTCATCTCTGCATTCCGCGTTATCCATTACATTCCGCTTTTCCCTATCAAGATTCAGCCATCCTCGTCTAAATCGTTGCCTTATTTCTCCTAGGATGGTTAACACCCGCAACAACCCTGCTGTCCAGGCGCAGGATGAAGCCAATGCAGCCAGGGCGGAGGATCTGCCCCAACCGCCTTCACTGGCCGAAGTTATGCTGGAGGCAGAAAGAAACAAGCGTGAGACTAACCGCTTGCTAGAGCGAATTGAGCAGAATACTGCACGTCACCAGAGGAACGACCTGGTGTCCCTCAATGACTTTATCAAGTTGTACCCACCGAAGTTCAATCATTCCATCGAGCCCCTTGATGCGGATGACTGGCTTCGCAGCATCACCCATAAGCTACGTTCTGCCAACGTAGCCGAAGCTGATAAGGTTACCTACGCTGCCTATCACCTCGAAGGCCCTGCTAGCCTTTGGTGGGAGAACTTTGAGGCTATGCGCCCAGCTAGCCAAATCACTACTTGGGCTGAATTCAGTGAGGCTTTCCGTGAGCATCACATCCCGGAGGGTCTCATAGATCGCAAGCGCGAAGAATTCTGCAACTTCACCCAAGGCAGACTGACCGTGGATGCATACAGCCGTGAGTTTGGAAATCTAGCACGCTATGCTCCTGAAGAGGTATCCACCGACGCCAAGAAGCAGGCAAGGTTCCGCAAGGGACTTAGCCCCGAGCTTCACCGTGATCTCCGTCTGCATGAGTGTACCTCTTTCCAAAAGTTGGTCAATAAGGCCATCAGTGCCGAGACAGGACAAACTGACTATGACGCTACACGCAAGCACTCTCGTGACTTTGGTTCCTATCTGGCTCCGGATCCCAGAAGCGCCGGGTCTGGATTCCAAATACTGCTCTACCACCCAGGTTCACTCCGAGGCCATCCTTCGAGGCGCCTCGCCCCAACCAGCAGCATGCACCGCCCAAAGTCTATGGTGGCCCCACTGCTAATGCTGCTCCACGCCCCAATATTGTGACATGCTTCAAGTGTGGAGAAACGGGTCACTATCAGCGCGAGTGCCCCCGAAACAACCTCAATCAACCTGGACAGTCCGTTGGCCGTGGTAAGCCAGCAGGAAAGACTTACTACGCCAAGCCAGCCACCACAGCACGTGGCCATGTCAACTATGTTTCAGCTGAAGAAACTCATGAGGATCCCAACGTCGTCCTTGGTACGCTCCTTGTTAATTTCCATCCGGCAACTGTTCTTTTCGATACTGGAGCATCTCATTCATTTATCTCTGAGAGCTATGCTCGATTACACAACACCACATTCTGCGACATGCCCACTTCCATGGTAATCCAAACCCCTGGTTCTAAGTGGCAAACCTCTAAGATAAGCCATGGCAATGAAATTCTTGTTGACAGATTGGTCCTCCTTGCGTCACTAATAGCTCTCAAGTCCTCGGACATAAACATCATCTTGGGTATGGACTGGATGTCAGCTCATTATGCTAAGATTGATTGCTCTACTAGAACTGTTCAACTCACCCATCCGTCGGGCAAGACAGTCAATGTTTTGACCCGAGTGTCTAAACGTCAGCTCTACTCATTAAATGCCAACCCTCTTCCAGACCTCGAAGATGTGCCGGTAGTCTGTGACTTCCCGGATGTCTTCCCTGAAGAACTGCCAGGTATTCCACCTGACAGAGATGTTGAGTTCGTGATAGACCTCGTTCCAGGAACCGTCCCAATCTCTAGAAGACCCTATAAGATGGCACCCCTAGAGCTAGCCGAGCTTAAGAAACAACTCGATGAGTCCTTGAAAAAGGGTTTCATCCGTCCTAGTTCTTCTCCGTGGGCTTGCCCCGTCCTCTTTGTCAAGAAGAAGGATGGTACGGATCGGATGGTTGTAGATTACCGACCCGTCAACCTAGTCACAATCAAGAACAAGTATCCGCTTCCCAGGATCAACGACCTGTATGATCAGCTCGCTGGATCCTCAGTCTTCTCTAAGATGGATTTGAGGTTGGGCTACCATCAAATCAAAATCAAGAACGGGGACATTCCTAAAACGGCCTTTGTTACTCGTTATGGCCAATACGAGTATACAGTCATGTCCTTCGGGTTAACCAATGCTCCAGCCACTTTCTCTCGGTTAATGAACTCAATCTTCATGGAGTATTTGGATAAATTCGTCGTAGTATACCTCGATGATATACTCATCTACTCCAAGAACGAGGCAGAACATGCCGAGCATCTAAGGCTAGTACTAACGAAACTTCGAGAGCATCGCCTTTATGCTAAATTCTCCAAGTGTGAATTCTGGTTGCCAGAAGTGACCTACCTAGGCCACGTGATCTCTGGTAAAGGTATTGTTGTCAATCCCGAGCGAGTTCAAGCCATCCTTGACTGGACTCCCCCTGAAACGGTTAAACAAGTTCGGAGTTTCCTTGGCTTAGCGAGCTACTGCCGTCGCTTCGTTGAGAATTTCTCCAAGGTTGCTAAACCTCTAACCGAACTCCTCAAGAAAGATAAGAAGTTCGAGTGGACCCCACAGTGCGAGTTCAGCTTTCAGGAACTGAAAAGACGCCTGACGTCTGCCCCCGTACTCGTACCACCAGATTTTTCTAAAGACTTTGTTATTTATTGCGACGCCTCGCGACAAGGACTAGGTTGCATACTCATGCAAGACCGTCATGTGATTGCCTACGCTTCCCGACAGTTGCGTCCACATGAGGATAATTATCCCACACATGATCTAGAGCTTGCAGCCGTAGTCCATGCACTCAAAACATGGCGACATTACCTTCTCGGTAACCGTTGCGAGATTTTCACCGACCATCAGAGTCTGAAATACATTTTCACCCAACCGGATTTGAATCTCAGGCAAAGACGTTGGGTCGAGTTGATCTCAGACTACGACTTAGAAATAACTTACACCCCGGGCAAAGCCAACGTCA
>NW_025239338.1:0-3925 GCF_018294505.1 Triticum aestivum
GAGGAACCGATACCCTTCTCAAAATGCAAAATTCCTGTGACGTAGATATAACATCTAGTACCCTCCTAGTTAAAGGAAACCATTTGCCGCGAAAAGTTCTTACATTTAGTATGATACCGTATGCCCTTATGTGTAATTTCACAGATGGTGTGGAATCATATGGCATGGTAATCCATTGATAAAGAGACCTAGGGTTGATATCTCCACCTATTGGGACATTCATTAAGAGGATTGTATTTCGTGTCTAAACTTATGAGTTTATCGTCCCTTGGACGTGTGCGTCATATTGGCAGGAACTGTCAAACGTGTCTCCTCGTTGGTACGGTTCATGTGGCGAAGAAGTGAGTCCCACAGACATGGAAGCGAGTAAAAACAAATGGCAAAATGACAACAACTCTCGGAGACAGTGTGTAGTAGTATGTAGCTAATATATTTGCAAGTGTTAGTTGGAGAGGCCAATTTCATGAAGGTTCAGTGGCAGCCTATGAATATCGCAGTTTAATTTGATAATGGCATGGACCAGAATTTTCTAATCTATTTAGTTGCGAGGAGTGGACTTCTATTATGTACCATCACTAGTTTTATTAATGACGTACTCTGTCCTTTCAAATATATTTGGACAACGAGCAAGCGATTCACGTTCGATTTTATTTGATCGCTATCATCAAGTCATGTTGCTTAGCTGCCATTTCGTCGGCTAATAGAGGGAAATTAATTACGCAAGGATGAATGCGTGCATTCCAAAATTTACTATGATGATTGAAATAATTATCCAATGAATTATCACCACAAATTCATTACTCTACATGGATCGTCTGTTGTGGACAACAAGGTAATCCATTATGCTCGAGAAACGAAGAACCATATCAAAATGCAAAATCCCCGTGATGCAGATGTAACATCAATACTCTCGTCCTAAAATCGTCCGTCGTGGAAAAAGAATCTAATCTCCAATGTTGGTACATACTAATTTAGCGTGCAACAAATTATTGCATTTAGTTCGCTTGACTTGATATGGGGAAGCAAGTCTATTTACGTGTTGATTTGGTCAGGGTTTCTCGGTCATCATCATCATTGATATAGGGTCCGTGGAAGCACATGTACGAATCAATATAAAAATGGCGACATTTGATAGATCATTATATGTATGCCATCACATGTAATTTGAGACCTAATGTTCATATCCACACCAGAGAGAACAGGGTGACACGTCTCCAACGTATGTATATTCATATATTGTTATATGCTATCAATATTTAATACTTCATATGCTTTATATGCAACTTTAAATTATTTTGGGAACTAACCTATATTTAGTAGTTGGAGTGCACTTTCTATATTTTAATCAACAACATAATCATTTTCATCATGGTCTGAACTCAGGGAATTTTTTAATCAAAGCGACAATCTATATTTGATAATAAGCAAGTAACATCAAAATGTGTAAACAACAATCACTATTGATTTTCAAGGAATAATGTTTTTATGTAATACCAATCAATACTCCTATTTCATATCATGTCCCCAATCAATCGAGGATTTGTCATATTCAACATTTTATCATACACAACCTAGAGTTTCAGTCAAACAATTAATATTTATGATGAACCTTTTCAAGTACTTAGCACTTTGTTCAATGATGAACTTACAAGAAGTTGTCTTAGCACTTATGATGGCAAATGGAATGATGCTGGGGATTTATAAGAAGACAAAAATAAGAACGACTGTCATCAATGCAGTTGATCATTAGCAATAGAGGGTCCTTACAATCGGTATTACTATGAGGATTACATGGATTGTCGTGAAACAGATACACTAGAACCATAAGTGTATGAAAGCTCTCGTAATGTTACTAACTTGGTGCGGATCAAACTTGCTTACTCATGACGACATCAAGCATTTGAGAAAGCTCGTCGACGGAATATACGAGCCAATTTATGTAATGTAAAAAATCCTACTAGCATATGAAATGAATAATATGAAAACTCTATATTTGAAATACATGGTGCTACTTTGAAGTACAAGTGTGTATAAAGGATAGTATAGTGTGCCTCCTCTCTCCTTTTCTCTCTTTTTTATTTTTTTCTTTCTCTTTTTCTGGTGGGCTCTTTGACCTTTCTTGGTGCGGTAGATGTGGCGAAGTAGTAGATCCAACAAACGAGGAACCACCGAAAGCTGACGCCGGCATGACCGAAACTGGCAAAGAAACCATGTAGCAGCATATGGCGAATATCTTCACAACTGCTAGTTGCAGAGGCCAATTTCATGAAATTTCAGTGGCAGCCTTCGAACGACCCTTTTCCACTAATGACAGAAACAAATTTTTTTGCAATTAATTAAGTCATTGAGAGGAGTGCACTTTCATTATGCCCATCCCTCACTTCAATTGCAACGCATTCTATCCTTTCCGATTGATTAGGCCGATGGACAAGCGAGTCGTATTAGCTCTTATGAAGCTGTCATAATCAAGTTACGTCTCTCAACTGCCATTCCATTGACTAATAGACAAAAATGGTTACAAAATTATGCACACGTAATATATATCCTATGGATTATAATGAAAAATTCATCAATTTGAATCGATTGCATAATTTGGACAACAATGTAACCCATTAGTCTTGAGGAACCGATACCCTTCTCAAAATGCAAAATTCATGTGACGTAGATATAACATCTAGTACCCTCCTAGTTAAAGGAAACCATTTGCTGCGAAAAGTTCTTACATTTAGTATGATACCGTATGCTCTTATGGGTAATTTCACAGATGGTGTGGAATCATATGGCATGGTAGTCCATTGATAAAGAGACCTAGGGTTGATATCTCCACCTATTGGGACATTCATTAAGAGGATTGTATTTCGTCTCTAAACTTATGAGTTTATCGTCCCTTGGACGTGTGCGTCATATTGGCAGGAACTGTCAAACGTGTCTCCTCGTTGGTACGGCTCATGTGGCGAAGAAGTGAGTCCCACAGACATGGAAGCGAGTAAAAACAAATGGCAAAATGACAACAACTCTCGGAGACAGTGTGTAGTAGCATGTAGCTAATATATTTGCAAGTGTTAGTTGGAGAGGCCAATTTCATGAAGGTTTAGTGGCAGCCTATGAATATCGCACTTTAATTTGATAATGGCATGGACCAGAATTTTCTAATCTATTTAGTTGCGAGGAGTGGACTTCTATTATGTACCATCACTGGTTTTATTAATGACGTACTCTGTCCTTTCAAATATATTTGGACAACGAGCAAGCGATTCACGTTCGATTTTATTTGACCGCTATCATCAAGTCATGTTGCTTAGCTGCCATTTCATCGGCTAATAGAGGGAAATTAATTACGCAAGGATGAATGCGTGCATTCCAAAATTTACTATGATAATTGAAAATAATTATCCAATGAATTATCACCACAAATTCATTACTCTACATGGATCGTCTGTTGTGGACAACAAGGTAATCCATTATGCTCAAGAAACGAAGAACCATATCAAAATGCAAAATCCCCGTGATGCAGATGTAACATCAATACTCTCGTCCTAAAATCGTCCGTCGTGGAAAAAAGAACATAATCTCCAATGTTGGTACATACTAATTTAGCTTGCAACAAGTTATTGCATTTAGTTCGCTTGACTTGATATGGGGAAGCAAGTCTATTTACGTGTTGATTTGGTCAGGGTTTCTCGGTCATCATCATCATTGGTATAGGGTTCGTGGAAGCACATGTACGAATCAATATAAAAATGGCGACATTTGATAGATCATTATATGTATGCCATCACATGTAATTTGAGACCTAAAGTTCATATCCACACCAGAGAGAACAGGGTGACACGTCTCCAACGTATCTATATTCATATATTGTTATATGCTATCAATATTTAATACTTCATATGCTTTATATGCAACTTTAAATTATTTTGGGAAC
>NW_025239339.1:0-3925 GCF_018294505.1 Triticum aestivum
ATAAAAAATTCAAAAAAATCAAAAAAATGGAAAACCTTTGCATTGTTTCATCATATGTGGCCAAGTTACTAGTAAAAATTCAAAACTTATAATACAGCAATTATTTTAAAAAATTGTTCCCAGAAATGAGCTATCATTAGTGAGGATTCATGGCTTTCAAGCCAAATGATAAATCTTATGGCCGCATTCATGGCATAGTTTGTTCAAATGATCTCATATTGTGCACAAGGGTGCATATTGGAATTCCAAACAATGTTGCCTAAGGGAGTTTTCATTTTCTTTGCACGGAAAATTCATTTTCCATTTTTCGAGTACACGAAATGAGGTTTTTTGTGAAGGACCTGCCATATATTTCTTGCAAAATTGGACCAAATCATTTTTCTCAAATACTAGGCCATATTTAATGCACATTTGACAAAATGGTTGGGTGCCAAAAATTTTGATCCACCTCTCGTGAAAAAAACAAATTCCCGCTGATTCAATAGGAAGCGGGTCAAATTTGAACTGCAACTGCCTCATAGTTTGATCTTTATTTTTAACAAAAATCATTTATAGGTACATAAGTATCTATTTAATCAGAGAAACATCAAAAGTTTTCCAAACTTCAACCACTAGCTTGGCACGGTCGAGCCCGCCGTTTTGACCACATTTTGAAACGGGCATAAAATATTCAAAAAAAACCAAAAAATTGGAAAACCTCCGCATTGTGTCAGCATATGTGACCAAGTTTCCAGAAAAAATAATAAACTTGTAATACGGTAATTATTTTAAAAAAGTGTTCCCAGAAATGAGCTATCATGCGTGAAGATTCATGGCTTTCAAGCCAAATGATCAATCTTATGGCCACATTCATGGCCTAGTTTGTTCAAATGATCTCATATTGTGCACAAGGGTGCATCTTGGAATTACAAACAATGTTGCCTAAGGGAGTTTTCATTTTATTTGCACGGAAAATTCATTTTCCATTTTTCGAGTGCCCGAAATGAGGTTTTTTTGTGAAGGACCTACCATATATTTGTTGCAAAACTGTACCAAATCAATTTTATAAAATACTAGGACATATTTAATGCACAATTGACCAAATGGTTGGGTGCCAAAAGTTTTGATCCACCTCTCGTGAAAAAGACAAATTCTAGCCGATTCAGTAGGAAGCAGGTAAAATTTGAACTGGAGCTACCTCGTAGTTTGCTCTTTATTTATTCCAAAATTCATTTCTAGGTACATAAGTACCTATTTAATCAGAGAAACACCAAAAAAATTCCAAGACTCAACCACTAGCTAGGAACGGTCATTCCCGCCGTTTTGACCGCATTTTGAAACGGGCATAAAAAATTCAAAAAATCAAAAAAAATGGAAAACCTTTGCATTGTTTCATCATATGTGGCCAAGTTACTAGTAAAAATTCAAAACTTATAGTACAACAATTATTTTAAAAAATTGTTCCCAGAAATGAGCTATCATTAGTGAGGATTCATGGCTTTCAAGCCAAATGATAAATCTTATGGCCACATTCATGGCATAGTTTGTTCAAATGATCTCATATTGTGCACAAGGGTGCATATTGGAATTCCAAACAATGTTGCCTAAGGGAGTTTTCATTTTCTTTGCACGGAAAATTCATTTTCCATTTTTCGAGTACACGAAATGAGGTTTTTTGTGAAGGACCTGCCATATATTTCTTGCAAAATTGGACCAAATCATTTTTCTCAAATATTAGGCCATATTTAATGCACATTTGACAAAATGGTTGGGTGCCAAAAATTTTGATCCACCTCTCGTGAAAAAAACAAATTCCCGCTGATTCAATAGGAAGCGGGTCAAATTTGAACTGCAATTGCCTCATAGTTTGATCTTTATTTTTAAAAAAAATCATTTATAGGTACATAAGTATCTATTTAATCAGAGAAACATCAAAAGTTTTCCAAACTTCAACCACTAGCTTGGCACGGTCGAGCCCGCCGTTTTGACCACATTTTGAAACGGGCATAAAATATTCAAAAAAACCCAAAAAATTGGAAAACCTCCGCATTGTGTCAGCATATGTGACCAAGTTTCCAGAAAAAATAATAAACTTGTAATACGGTAATTATTTTAAAAAAGTGTTCCCAGAAATGAGCTATCATGCGTGAAGATTCATGGCTTTCAAGCCAAATGATCAATCTTATGGCCACATTCATGGCATAGTTTGTTCAAATGATCTCATATTGTGCACAAGGGTGCATCTTGGAATTACAAACAATGTTGCCTAAGGGAGTTTTCATTTTATTTGCACGGAAAATTCATTTTCCATTTTTCGAGTGCCCGAAATGAGGTTTTTTTGTGAAGGACCTACCATATATTTGTTGCAAAACTGTACCAAATCAATTTTAGAAAATACTAGGACATATTTAATGCACAATTGACCAAATGGTTGGGTGCCAAAAGTTTTGATCCACCTCTCGTGAAAAAGACAAATTCCAGCCGATTCAGTAGGAAGCAGGTAAAATTTGAACTGGAGCTACCTCGTAGTTTGCTCTTTATTTATTCCAAAATTCATTTCTAGGTACATAAGTACCTATTTAATCAGAGAAACACCAAAAAAATTCCAAGACTCAACCACTATCTAGGAACGGTCATTCCCGCCGTTTTGACCGCATTTTGAAACGGGCATAAAAAATTCAAAAAATCAAAAAAAATGGAAAACCTTTGCATTGTTTCATCATATGTGGCCAAGTTACTAGTAAAAATTCAAAACTTATAATACAACAATTATTTTAAAAAATTGTTCCCAGAAATGAGCTATCATTAGTGAGGATTCATGGCTTTCAAGCCAAATGATAAATCTTATGGCCACATTCATGGCATAGTTTGTTCAAATGATCTCATATTGTGCACAAGGGTGCATATTGGAATTCCAAACAATGTTTCCTAAGGGAGTTTTCATTTTCTTTGCACGGAAAATTCATTTTCCATTTTTCGAGTACACGAAATGAGGTTTTTTGTGAAGGACCTGCCATATATTTCTTGCAAAATTGGACCAAATCATTTTTCTCAAATATTAGGCCATATTTAATGCACATTTGACAAAATGGTTGGGTGCCAAAAATTTTGATCCACCTCTCGTGAAAAAAACAAATTCCCGCTGATTCAATAGGAAGCGGGTCAAATTTGAACTGCAATTGCCTCATAGTTTGATCTTTATTTTTTAAAAAAATCATTTATAGGTACATAAGTATCTATTTAATCAGAGAAACATCAAAAGTTTTCCAAACTTCAACCACTAGCTTGGCACGGTCGAGCCCGCCGTTTTGACCACATTTTGAAACGGGCATAAAATATTCAAAAAAAACCAAAAAATTGGAAAACCTCCGCATTGTGTCAGCATATGTGACCAAGTTTCCAGAAAAAATAATAAACTTGTTATACGGTAATTATTTTAAAAAAGTGTTCCCAGAAATGAGCTATCATGCGTGAAGATTCATGGCTTTCAAGCCAAATGATCAATCTTATGGCCACATTCATGGCATAGTTTGTTCAAATGATCTCATATTGTGCACAAGGGTGCATCTTGGAATTACAAACAATGTTGCCTAAGGGAGTTTTCATTTTCTTTGCACGGAAAATTCATTTTCCATTTTTCGAGTGCCCGAAATGAGGTTTTTTTGTGAAGGACCTACCATATATTTGTTGCAAAAATGTACCAAATCAATTTTATAAAATACTAGGACATATTTAATGCACAATTGACCAAATGGTTGGGTGCCAAAAGTTTTGATCCACCTCTCGTGAAAAAGACAAATTCCAGCCGATTCAGTAGGAAGCAGGTAAAATTTGAACTGGAGCTACCTCGTAGTTTGCTCTTTATTTATTCCAAAATTCATTTCTAGGTACATAAGTACCTATTTAATCAGAGAAACACCAAAAAAATTCCAAGACTCAACCACTA
>NW_025239340.1:0-3924 GCF_018294505.1 Triticum aestivum
GAGTCCTCTTCTTAAATAAGGGACTAGGCATACCAGCTCTCCTCGAGAGGGATGGGGGATGCTCTCTGCTTGCTCTCCGCCGCTATAAGTGGCGATCCTGGCTCGAACTGGGACCATATATGCTGGGGGAAGGAGCCCCTTGGATTGAAGCACTACGAGTTCACTATGCAGGACGGAGCATCTCTCCCAATACCTAGGCTTGGGGCTGGGAGCGCGTGAGGAGGAGCCGCGTCGGCTGTCCATGATGGAATGGATTTTTTGGTCAGAAGTGCTCCAATGAATGCTTGCGAAGGGGAGATGGTGTGGTTCGGATCTACATCCCCGTCTCTTTTTATAGACAGCTTATTTGAGTCGCTAGGGGGGGAAATGCAAAATTACCCTGGCTTTTCGCATTCATTCAACATGTGGAAAATGGCCTATATTGGGCGTGGAAGCCAAGGAGCGCAACATTTATCAGAAGCCGGACACTATTCTACAAGTACATGGAGCTGGAGAAGAACCCGCCTTGCAATGCCGAAGACAATTTGCACGCCGGACTCGTCATCATTGAAGCCTGGTTCGGGGGCTACTGAGGGAGTCCTGGATTAGGGGGTGTGACCTTTGGCCGGACTCCCGGACTATGAAGATACAAGATTGAAGACTTCATCCCGTGTCCGGATAGGGACTTTCCTTGGCGTGGAAGGCAAGCTTGGCGATACGATATGAAGATCTCCTCCCATTGTAACCGACTCTGTGTAACCCTAGCCCTCTCCGGTGTCTATATAAACCGGAGAGTTTTAGTCCATGGACGAACAACAATCATACCATAGGCTAGCTTCTAGGGTTTAGCCTCTCTGATCTCGTGGTAGATCAACTCTTGTAATACCCATACCATCAATATTAATCAAGCAGGAGTAGGGTTTTACCTCCATCGAGAGGGCCCGAACCTGGGTAAAAACATCGTGTCCCTTGTCTCCTGTTACCATCCGCCTAGACGCACAGTTCGGGACCCCCTACCCGAGATCCGCCGGTTTTGACACCGACACTAGTGCCAGTTTCTGTTTTTTTGCCTGTTTTAGAGTTTCGCATAAAAGGAATACCAAACAGAGTGCAAACGGAATAAAACATTCACGATGATCTTTCTTGGACCAGAAGCAAACCAGGATACTTGGATATGAAGTAGGAGACGCAATGATGCAGCCACGAGGGTGGAGGGCGCGCCCAGGGGGTAGGGTGCGCCCCCTACCTCGTGGGCCCCACGGAGCTCTCCTGACCAAATTCTTTCACCCACATATACTCTTATACCCCTAAACAATAAGGGGGAGCCACAAAAACAATTTTCCACCATCGCAACCATCTGTGCATGTGAGATCCCATCTAGGGGCCTTTTTCGGCGTCCTTCCGGAGGGGGATTTGATCACGGAGGGATTCTACATCAACACCATTGCCCTTACGATTAAGCGTGAGTAGTTTACCACTGACCTATGGGGTCATAGCTAGGATCTAGATGGCTTCTTCTCTCTCTTTAATTCTCAATACCATGCTTTCCTCGATGTTCTGGGAGATCTATTCGATGTAATACTCTTTTGCGGTGTGTCTTCTGAGATCTGATGAATTATGGATTTATGATCAGATTATCTATGAATATTATTTAAGTCTTCTCTGAATTTTTATATGCATGATTTGATATCTTTGCAAGTCTCTTAGAATTATTGGTTTAGTTTGGCCTACTAGATTGGTTTTTCTTACAATGGGAGAAGTGCTTAGTTTTGGGTTCAATCTTGCAGTGTTCTTTCTCACTGACAGTAGGGGCAGCAAGGCACGCATTTTATTGTTGCCATCGAGGATAAAAAAGATGGGGTTTTCATCATATTGCTTGATTTAATTCCTCTACATCATGTCATCTTACTTAATGTGTTACTATGTTCTTTATGAACTTAATACTCCAGATGCAGGCAGGAGTCGGTCGGTGTGTGGAGTAATAGTAGTAGATGTAGAATTGTTTCAGTCTACTTGACACGGATGTGATTCCTATGTTCATGATCATTGCTTTAGATATCGCCATAATTATGCGCTCTTCTATCAATTGCTCGCAGTAATATGTTCACCCACCGTATTATTTGCTATCTTGAGAGAAGCCACTAGTGAAACCTATGGCCCCTGAGTCTCATTTCCATCATATAAGTTCTATTTTCCATCTTATTTGTTTTGAATCTACTATTTTGCAATCTTTTACTTTCCGATCTATAAACCAAAATTACCAAAAATACTTACTTTATCATTTATCTATCTCATTCAGATCTCACTTTTGCAAGTAATCGTGAAGGGATTGACAACCCCTTTATCGTGTTGGGTGCAACTTGTTGATTGTTTGTGTAGGTATTCAGTGACTTGTGTGTTGTCTCCTACTGGATTGATACCTTGGTTCTCAAGCTGAGGAAAATACTTACTCTACTTTGCTGCATCACCCTTTCCTCTTCAAGGGAAAAACCAATACAAGCTCAAGAGGTAGCAACATCTCGCCGTGATACCAGGCTACCCCGACGCTGTCTCGCCTCCCCCTACGGTGAACGTCGTCGCTGCTGATGACCCACAAGTATAGGGGATCGCAACAGTTTTCGTGGGTTGAATATTCAACCCAAATTTGTTGATTCGACACAAGGGCAGCCAAAGAATATTCTCAAGTAATAGCAGCTGAGTTGTCAATTCAACTACACCTGGAAACTTAGTATCTGCAGCAAGGTGTTTAGTAGCAAAGTAATATGATAGTGGTGGTGACGGTAACAAAAGTAAAGACAGTAAAAGTAATGTTTTTGGTATTTTGTAGTGATTGTAACAGTAACAACAAAAAAGTAAATATGTGTAAACCAGTATATGGAAAACTCGTAGGCACCGGATCAATGATGGATAATTATGCCGGATGTGGTTCATGTGACAGTCATAACATAGGGTGACACAGAACTAGCTCCAGTTCATCCATGTAATGTAGGCATGTATTCGAAATATAGTCATACGTGCTTATGGAAAAGAACTTGCATGACATGTTTTTTCCTACCCTCCCGTGGCAGCGGGGTCCTATTGGAAACTAAGGGATATTAAGGCCTCCTTTTAACAGAGAACCGGAACAAAGCATTAGCACAAAGTGAATACATGAACTCTTCAAACTATGGTCATCACCGGGAGTGGTCCCGATTATTGTCACTTCGGGGTGCCGGATCATAACACATAGTAGGTGACTATAGACTTGCAAGATAGGATCTAGAACACACATATATTCATGAAAAAATAATAGGTTCAGATCTGAAATCATGGCACTCGGGCCCTAGTGACAAGCATTAAGCATAGCAAAGTCATAGCAACATCAATCTCAGAACATAATGGATACTAGGGATCAAACCCTAACAAAACTACCTCGATTACATGATAAATCTCATCCAACCCATCACCGTCCAGCAAGCCTAAGATGGAATTACTCACGCACGGCGGTGAGTATCATGAAATTGGTGATGGAGGATGGTTGATGATGATGACGGCGACGAATCCCCCTCTTCGGAGCCCCGAACGGACTCCAGATCAGCCCTCCCGAGAGAGATTAGGGCTTGGCGGCGGCTCCGTATCGTAAAACGCGATGATTTCTTCTCCCTGAGTTTTTTCTCCCCGAAACCAATATATGGAGTTGGAGTTGGCGTCGGAGGGCCACCAGGGGGCCCACAAGGTAGGGGGCGCGCCTAGGGGGTGCCCCCCACCCTCGTGAGCAGGGTGTGGGCCCCTTGGTCTTCATTTTTTGCGAGGATTTTTCTTGATTTTTTCTAAGGTGTTCCGTGGAGTTTCAGGACATTCCGAGAATCTTTATTTTCTGCACAAAAAACAACACCATAGCAGTTCTGCTGAAAACATCGTCAGTCCGGGTTAGTTCCATTCAAATCATAAAAGTTAGAGTCCAAA
>NW_025239341.1:0-3923 GCF_018294505.1 Triticum aestivum
GTAGATGAGCACGGTGATTACTATATTGGTGAATAAATAGATAATTTAATTTAGTTTGGAACAATTTGGATTTAGTTAGGTGATTGTGATCTTTTGAGCAATTTTTACGATGGATTATTAGGTTTTGGTTGGATTTAGTTAAGATGATTGGGATCTTGACGAGCTAGTAAAATATGTTCAACAAATTATGTGAATTTAGGTCTAGTAGGTGAGCATGTTGGTTATTTTATTGATGGATAAATAACTTTTAATAAACTTGAAAATTTTGGATTTGTTTAGGTAATTGTGATCTTGAACCAAATTTTGTGATGGATTATGAGATTTTTGATGGATTAGTTAGTTGATTGTGATCTTGAGGATATAATCAAAGTTGTTCGATGTATTAATTAATCTTGTACAATTTGGATTTAGTTTGGTGATTGTGTGCTGATCAGTAAGATCAACACGAGCAAGAAGATCCTGGATATACTTCTCTTAGGAAATAAAGAAGCCATTAGAGGTATAAAAAATCTCAATCTCAAGGAAGTAGCGTCTTTTTTAGTAAACATGGAGCAATTTGGAATTAGTTAGGCGATTGTGATCTTGAACAAATTTCATAGTGAATTACGAGATTTTTCAATGAGTTTAGTTGATTGTGATCTTGAGGAGATTGTTAAAGATATTTGATGGTTTATGTGATCTTGAACAATTTGGACTTAGTTAGGTAGTTGTGATACTGAACCGAATTACACGGTGGATTATGAGATTTTAATTGGATTTAGTTAGGTGATTGTGCTTAAGATGATAATCAATTTTTTTGGTGGATTGTGATATTTTAGGTCTAGTAGATGAACACGGTGATTACTATATTGGTGAATAAATAGATATTTAATTTAGTTTGGAACAATTTGGATTTAGTTAGGTGATTGTGATCTTTTGAGCAATTTTTATGGTGGATTATGAGGTTTTGGTTGGATTTAGTTAGGTGATTGGGATCTTGACGAGCTAGTAAAAGATGTTCGATAGACTATGTGAATTTAGGTCTAGTAGGTGAGCATGTTTGTTATTTTATTGATGGATAAATAACTTTTAATAAACTTGGAAAATTTTGAATTTGTTTAGGCAATCGTGATCTTGAACAAAATTTTTTGATGGATTATGAGATTTTTGATGGATTAGTTAGTTGATTGTGATCTTGAGGATATAGTCAAAGATGTTCGATGTATTAATTAATCTTGAACAATTTGGATTTAGTTTGGTGATTGTGTGCTCATCAGTAAGAGCAACACGAGCAAGAAGATCCTGGATATACTTCCCTTAGGAATTAAAGAAGCCATTAGAGGTATAAAAAAATCTCAATCTTATGGAAGTAGCGTCTTTTTTAGTAAACATGGAGCAATTTGGAATTAGTTAGGCGATTGTGATCTTGAACAAATTTCATAGTGAATTACGAGATTTTTCAATGAGTTTAGTTGATTGTGATCTGGAGGAGATAGTTAAAGATATTTGATGGTTTATGTGATCTTGAACAATTTGGACTTGGTTAGGTAGTTGTGATACTGAACCGAATTACACGGTGGATTATGAGATTTTAATTGGATTTAGTTAGGTGATTGTGCTTAAGATGATAATCAATTTTTTGGTGGATTATGATATTTTAGGTATAGTAGATGAGCACGGTGATTACTATATTGGTGAATAAATAGATATTTAATTTAGTTTGGAACAATTTGGATTTAGTTAGGTGACTGTGATCTTTTGAGCAATTTATACGGTGGATTATGAAGTTTTGGTTGGATTTAGTTAGGTGGTTGGGATCTTGAAGAGCTAGTAAAAGATGTTCGGTAGATTATGTGAATTTAGGTCTAGTAGGTGAGCATATTTGTTATTTTATTGATGGATAAATAACTTTTAATAAACTTGGAAAAAATTGAATTTGTTTAGGCAATCGTGATCTTGAACCAAATTTTGTGATGGATTATGAGATTTTTGATGGATTAGTTAGTTGATTGTGATCTTGAGGATATAGTCAAAGATGTTCGATGTATTAATTAATCTTGAACAATTTGGATTTAGTTTGGTGATTGTGTGCTCATCAGTAAGAGCAACACGAGCAAGAAGATCCTGGATATACCTCCCTTAGGAAATAAAGAAGCCATTAGAGGTATAAAAAATCTCAATCTCAAGGAAGTAGCGTCTTTTTTAGTAAACATGGAGCAATTTGGAATTAGTTAGGCGATTGTGATCTTGAACAAATTTCATAGTGAATTACGAGATTTTTCAATGAGTTTAGTTGATTGTGATCTGGAGGAGATAGTTAAAGATATTTGATGGTTTATGTGATCTTGAACAATTTGGACTTAGTTAGGTAGTTGTGATACTGAACCGAATTACACGGTGGATTATGAGATTTTAATTGGATTTAGTTAGGTGATTGTGCTTAAGATGATAATCATTTTTTTTGGTGGATTATGATATTTTAGGTCTAGTAGATGAGGATGGTGATTACTATATTGGTGAATAAATAGATATTTAATTTAGTTTGGAACAATTTGGATTTAGTTAGGCGATTGTGATCTTTTGAGCAATTTATACAGTGGATTATGAGGTTTTGGTTGGATTTAGTTAGGTGATTGGGATCTTGACGAGCTAGTAAAATTTGTTCGGTAGATTATTTGAATTTAGGTCTAGTAGGTGAGCATATTGGTTATTTTATTGATGGATAAATAACTTTTAAAAAACTTGGAAAAAATTGAATTTGTTTAGGCAATTGTGATCTTGAACCAAATTTATTGATGGATTATGAGATTTTTGATGGATTAATTAGTTGATTGTGATCTTGAGGATATAGTCAAAGATGTTCGATGTATTAATTAATCTTGAACAATTTGGATTTAGTTTGGTGATTGTGTGCTCATTAGTAAGAGCAACACGAGCAAGAGGATCCTGGATATACTTCTCTTAGGAAATAAAGAAGCCATTAGAGGTATAAAAAATCTCAATCTCAAGGAACTAGCGTCTTTTTTAGTAAACATGGAGCAATTTGGAATTAGTTAGGCGATTGTGATCTTGAACAAATTTCATAGTGAATTACGAGATTTTTCAATGAGTTTAGTTGATTGTGATCTGGAGGAGATTGTTAAAGATATTTGATGGTTTATGTGATCTTGAACAATTTGGATTTAGGGTAGTTGTGGTACTGAACCGAATTACACGGTGGATTATGAGATTTTAATTGGATTTAGTTAGGTGATTGTGCTTAAGATGATAATCAATTTTTTTGGTGGATTATGATATTTTATGTCTAGTAGATGAGCACGGTGATTACTATATTGGTGAATAAATAGATATTTAATTTAGTTTGGAACAATTTGGATTTAGTTAGGTGATTGTGATCTTTTGAGCAATTTTTACGATGGATTATGAGGTTTTGGTTGGATTTAGTTAAGACGATTGGGATCTTGAGGAGCTAGTAAAATATGTTCAACAAATTATTTGAATTT
Organism: Triticum aestivum; assembly: GCF_018294505.1. Taxonomy (NCBI): domain Eukaryota; kingdom Viridiplantae; phylum Streptophyta; class Magnoliopsida; order Poales; family Poaceae; genus Triticum; species Triticum aestivum. Next base: position 3,483 of record NW_025239341.1, read on the forward strand.
AGGTCTAGTAGGTGAGCATGTTGGTTATTTTATTGATGGATAAATAACTTTTAATAAACTTGAAAATTTTGGATTTGTTTAGGCAATTGTGATCTTGAACCAAATTTTGTGATGGATTATGAGATTTTTGATGGATTAGTTAGTTGATTGTGATCTTGCGAATATAATCAAAGTTGTTCGATGTATTAATTAATCTTGTACAATTTGGATTTAGTTTGGTGATTGTGTGCTGATCAGTAAGAGCAACACGAGCAAGAAGATCCTGGATATACTTCTCTTAGGAAATAAAGAAGCCATTAGAGGTATAAAAAATCTCAATCTCAAGGAAGTAGCGTCTCGTTTAGTAAACATGGAGCAATTTGGAATTAGTTAGGCGATTGTGATCTTGAACAAATTTCATAGTGAATTACGAGATTTTTCAATGAGTTTAGTTGATTGTGA
>NW_025239342.1:0-3923 GCF_018294505.1 Triticum aestivum
CCCCACACACCCTCACCCCACCCAAACCCTAAGGCTTGCGGCCCTCCTCTCTTCCCCTCTCCCCCCTCTCAAATCCTTCTCAAATCTTGCAAATCCGGAGTATTTGACCGTGGATTTCGAAGCCAACCCCTCCCTTAAGGTAATCTCCTCCCATCCCATCATTTTGGGTGGGGTGCAGTAGCACTCAAATAACTAAAACATCAATAAAAGTACTATAAACTGGACATGCTAAGCAAAGAGAACTAATAACTTGAACATCACATCATTTAAGACAATTCAAGTTTGCTTCAAGTTTGCAAACACAAATACCATAACATAAGCTCACAAGTTAATCAACCTCACAAGTTCACAAGTTCATCATATAACATAACCTCACAAGTTCATCAACCTAACACAAAGCACTAATGCCTTCCACGCGTGTTCCTGGTGCCACGCCTGCAGGTAATCTTCTTCTTTTTAGGAGCACGAGGCTCCTCTTCGTGCACTTCCTCCTCCGCCTGCGGCTCCGCCTCCGCCTCCTCCTCCGCCTCATCATCCAATCTAGCCATCCGCGAGGTCCCTACGACCACCTTTGGGTTGCCTCTGTTGTCATAGTCGTTGGGCGTGTACCGGCGTCTGGGCTGCCTAGGCTTGAACACATATGCGGACCAAGCTTGAGCGTCCGCCAAAGTCATGTCATCATCAAGCTCATCGCCCTATCACACAACGAAACAATATGGTGAAGGCCGATGTCGTAATCAAGTGAGAATCACATCTAAATGATTAGTCATACCTCTTGGGTGATCCCACCCTCATCATCCACATAAGCATATGAGGAACTCACATCGTCCCCCTCATGGTGAGGTGCGGGGTCTGATGGTGTACCAGACCTAGAGGCAGATGGTTCATCATATTCAGGATCACGGCAACCGAGAAGGTTCGATAACCGCCTTAACTTCTTGGCCTGACGCTGTAACATGAACAAGTGTGTAAGATATCAAACTTCGCAACATAGACTGGCTCTCATAGTGAATGCGATATGTACCTTGAGGAATGCTCGTAGTGAACCATCATCATTGCCAGTTCCAACCGGTGTCTTCTCCAGAATAGACTGGCTCTCATCAGCTGCTTTCTTGATCTCGGTGCGCTGCGGATGAGAAAAAATGAATGCGTTAGCCATTCAAACATGTGTAATACGGTCAACAGGAAAGTAAAGAGGGGAACACTTCACCACATAGTTAATCACCGGAACAGCAGGGACTCCTTGCCCTAGCCTGACATCTCTGTTGTACTTCCCCTTTGCTAGATCCTCAAAGTTTACGGGTTCTTCAAGAATATCCTCATTATATGCCGGCGGGCATATCTCAACTCGAGTAGTTCCAATAAACCATCGTACGTAGTTATCAAAAGCAAGTGAGTTGTGCTCACGAAGCGGGGCGCGTGCAGTGCTACGAGCTTGCTCCACACAAAGCTGGAAGCGGGTAACATACGCAGAATGATGCTTGGCCCAGTCCTTTATCTTCCGTTGCCTTCTCCTATCCAACCTGCGTGGTATAAAACCAAACATTAGCACAATCAAAAGGAGTCCCGATGATTAGACAATACGCACACATGCTCTCTTACCTATGAAGTGCTTTATCCGTGTCCACCCAATCCGGCGGGTGAGGCTGGAAAAGACCAAACTGACGATACACGCGATGCGGCAAATGAAACTCAACCGCCCAGTTGCATATCAGTGGGCACCGCATAAGCCAGAGATCCTTATCCCGCAAGCACATCGGGTTGAGGCGGAACTCCGCGGTGTACCCCAAGCTCTCACCCGCGCCATATGGCTGCCATTCCACCTATGAAACAGGGCAACAATGCAAATTTGATAACTATTTTTCAAGCAAGCATGAGAAAGGACTAAAGTAATGACCTCCTTACCTGCTCAGGCGTAATCGTGTCCAACTCGGCAATGTACTTTTGGTACATGAGATTGACATCGTTCGTCATCTCGGAAACGATATCCCACTTGTAAGCCCACGTGGGGCGTCGTAATTCGTCATGTTCATCTGCATACCAAGGATCAAACCTGACGCTCTTCGGGCGTCCAACAGGCAGACGCTCCCAGCTCCATACAGAAAGTAGAAGCAGATTACCACCAATGCCTGCACTAGGTGTGATCCTGCAACACGCATCATCCAGCTACATATGAAAGAAAAACAATGTTAACTTGACAGCAAGCTTGCATTGCTAATGAATAAATGAGTTGATCACAAAACAGACCAACTACCTGTCGGTACAAGTAGGCAAGAGTCGCTGAACCCCAGCTCCATTTGCTATCGAAGACGGTCAACGCCTTCAGCCACATCCATGGAGCGTTCTTGCCAGTGGAGTCAGGAAACAAAGTCCTCGACACAATGTACCACATATACACACGAGCATGTGTCTGGATCACATCATCAGTTGCATCCGGAGGGCACATCGCAAAGTTATTTTGAATCCACGTGAAAGCAGCTCCAGCTGCCTTCCTTTCCCTCTTCTTCTTCTCTTCTCCCTCCTCTACATCATCCTCAGCCTCGGTAGGAGCCATACCGATAAGAGCAATCATCTGCTCGCGCCACCCATCAGAATCGGTGTTCATACATAGAGGCCTCCCGTCGATAGCAAGACCGGTGATCAACGAGACATCCTCGAGCGTCACGGTCATCTCCCCGGTCCGAAGATGGAAACTGTGGGTCTCTGGCCTCCACCGATCAACAAGAGCGGACACCAGTGGAGCGTTCAGATTCGGCGTGGACCGGCTGACCAACAGAATCCACGGGAGTAGTCCTGCCTGCTTGATGTACGGTGTGTACCGTTCATCGTAAGGCATGGCAGGACCAGAGACCCCGTGATACCGAATCTTCAGAGGTTCAAGCTTCTGCAAAAAACAAGTAATGACAAATCTTAGGGCATGTAAATTTCAACTAAAGGCAAATTTGCAAAAGATTTAGAGTACTCATTATTACCTTATCCTTCTCGCGCATCATGTAGGACCGGTGTTGCACGTCGTAGACATCGTCCATAAGCCAAACCATCCTTACAATTTCAAACAATAAACATACATGAGTTCATCTCAAATATCGGAAAACACTCAACATCTAATATATATCTAAAAAAACTCAACATCTCACATATAGCTACAAAACTCAACATCTCATAATTATCTACAAAACTAGGCATCTCATATATATCTAAAAAAAATAAACAATCTAGGTTTAACTAACAAGAATCATATACTATCGGATATGACTACACATCCTCCATCACAACACCGAAAGAGTTTCCACCTAACGAATGAACACCGGATATGAACACCGGATATGAACACATGATATGACTACACATCCTCCATCACAACAAGAATCATATACTACCGGATATGACTACCAATTCTTTTGGTTGCAATGAATGTGTGCTCATTCTGAAACACCGAAAGCCTGCCTTGACCACATTTGAACAATAGCATTGCTGCCTTGTCGGCTCTCTGCATACTTGTAAAACTAAATAAAATTTTGATAGTTGTTTTCAAAGTACTTGCCATTGATGAGAAAAGGATTCCACATTTGAAGGTCAGACCAGGAAATGGCTCCTGAGATGGATGACTTATCATCTCCAATTGCAATATTACATCAAAAAACTTAATCTGGAACACCGAACGATTTTACGGAGGAAAAGAAAGGGAACGGAGGAGTTTACGTACTAGGAAGGATTGGAGATCGAATCCAAGCCTCAAAACTTCAAATCTGAGAGGGGGTGTGGGGGGGATCCGAAGGGGGCGCCGCCGCCGCCGCTCTCTGTGACAACAGAGCAACTGGAAGAACTGCCTGGGAGGGTCTGGCCCGATGCGGGCTAAGTCAACGTGCAGCGCCTAAGACACGGGCGCTACAATATACACAGTGCGGCGCCTAAGTCTTAGG
>NW_025239343.1:0-3923 GCF_018294505.1 Triticum aestivum
TAGCTTCATTCTCCTCAACAATACCACATCTAATCATGCCAGTTTGTAATTCCTGATAATATTCTTCTACAGAATTTTTCCCTTGTCTTAAACGCTGCAATTTTTGAAGCAATTCACGTTGATAATATGGTGGAACCCAACGCGTACGCATAGCAGTTTTCAAAGCAGCCCAAGTAGTTGGAATAGGATATAATCTACAATGTTCAGACCACCATACACATGCAAAACTAGTGAAAGCACAAACAGCAGCAGGAACTCGTCTCTCCTCAGGATATTGTAAACATGTAAATCGTTGTTCAGTTTCTAACTCCCAAGTAAGATATATATCAGGAACATATCTACCCTCAAATGGTGGAATATTCAATTTCAGTTTAGGAATATGGACATCATCTCGTACCTGAGGTGGTGGTGCAGGCCTACCATTACGAATATATACCTGAGGTCGACCTCCTGGTGGTGGTACGGGTGGCTGCACGTAGTGCTGATTTTGATAAACCTCATCCTCATAATCTCCCACATAATCATCCTCCTCCGCATCAGCAGCAGGAGCCACAGAAGTATCAACAGCAGCACCAACAGTTTGGCCAAACGCAAGAGGAACACGGCTTGCTCGGCGGAGGTCTGTTTTGCGACGTGGAGGTAGTCGTTGTTGTTGTTGTTGGAGAGGTGCGTTAGGTGCAGCGGGTGGTGGTGGTGGAAGACGCGCGAGCAATTCATTAAACTTGTTATCGAGCTTTGTTTCGAACGTCTTCTCAAGGCCAGTGATCTTCTCCATGGCCTCTTCAAAATTGTTCAGCACATCTTGCACCTGTTCAGTCATCATTTGCTGAAACTTATCATGAAGCTCCTTGTTCAATAATTTTTTTTTTGAAATTGGAACTATTTTTCTTCTGCGGATGGCTCGCAAGTTGGGGAGTCCTTCTCTGTCACGACTCGGAGTGTCGCGTGATCTGGAAATCGAGAACAATGCAACAATTACTGGACTCGGACTAGGACTGGTGGCGGAGATGAATCGGGTGGAACTCGGACTGGTGGCGGAGATGAATCTGGTGGAACACGGACAGGTGGCGGATATATGTTGCAGGTGAACTCGGATTGGCGTGATGGCGGCGGATATGTGGTGGCGTATATGGATTCGGATTGGCGGTAAATATGTGGTGGTGGTATATGGCAACAGCGACGATGATGATGCGGTGGTGATATATGGCAACGGCGACGTGACAACCTATGAACAGAACTCGAAACTCTAAAAGACTAGACGCTAAGACCAGCAACTGGACACGACGATGCAACCGCAAATTCAACAAAGCAAATACAGAAAAGATTATGCAAGGCTCAGATTGGTTCGGATGGGATGAACTAACCCTAATTTTTTTTTGGCTTTTTCGTGGACTATAGGTATGAAGAACAGACTCGATCTAAACTACGAAAAACTGTAAAATCTCACCGAGCAACCTGGAAATCTGATACCACTTGATAGAGGCGAGGGTGTCCCGATCTTTCGATGAGATGTTAACTATCGATTTGGTGGAGACGACTTTGACGATCCGACTACAAACGTGCACGACGTTGCGCCTTAGCAATCGCTAAACCAACTCCGAGAGGTTATTGACCATGCTGGAGCACGATCACCCTGACCACGAAGGTCTATTCCTGCAAGCAATCGAAGAACGAGTAAGAATATGATAAAGCAATCTGAATATTGCGAATATATATGAAGTATTGATAATGGTGGGGATCCGTAAGCGGTCTTGGTCTGGTCGTTGGACACAAACGAAGTACACGAAGTTGCACTGGCTAACTTTTAACTAAACAAATCCCAAAGTCTAAACGGTGCCCTAAGGGCTGTATATATGGAGGAAGAGAGGGGGAATTTCGTGGCCCTTGGTGGAGGGGTCCGAAATCAACCCTATCTCTTGTTTCCCCACACATACGGACTCTAAAAATAGCCTATACTTATGTATTTCGAAATTACATGGGCCTGGCCCAATAAAAAGGTGACGCAGCACCTATAATAGCCTCGGGACGAAATTTATGAAGTGGCATCTTGTATATTTCGTCCATGGCTCCATGCACCCATTATGGTGGCTTCAAAGTCCTGAAATCATCACTTGTAACTCCGTTCTTGTTCCCCTTGCGCATGCCATCATCTCCATGCTTGTTCTTGCTCCAATGTTCATCCTTCTCCAAGCTAGGCCCTTCATTTGTAAGCAAAACAAATGTATCCAATTTAGGCAGCATCATATTCTCATGAACATTAGAATCATTACCAAGAAATGAAAGTACCTGATAATTTAATTGGCGTGCGCGAGCTCTAGTAATTGGTCCCGTATATGTAGCAGTAGGGGCTGTGGGTATAACAATGGTATTGATGTCCTCATCACTGAGTCCCCGTGACTCACAGATACTTCCAAAACCAGTTTGTAGGTGCCGTTGAACCGTGCATGTGACGCAACCAAGCTCAAGGAGGAGATCGATGAAGATCGTGTTCGTTATGTTGTTCCGTTTCCAGTTGATCGGTAGTGGAGCCCAGTCGGGACGATCAGGGATCTGTGTAGCATTTGGGGTAGTCTTCTTTTATTTTGGTTCCGTAGTCGGACCTTGTTTGGATCTGGATGATGTAATGCTTTATTCATGTATTGTGTGAAGTGGCGAGTGTAAGCCAACTATGTATCTTTTTCACTTATATATTACATGGGTTGTGTGAAGATTACCTCACTTGCGACATTGCTTTCAATGCGGTTATGCCTCTAAGTCGTGCTTCGACACGTGGGAGATATAGCCGCATCGAGGGTGTTACACCTGACCACGAGGGTCTGTTTCTTGTGAGCAAATGAAGAACAAGCAAGAAACTGAGATTGCAATCTGGATATTGTGAATATAAGATGAAAGCTTAATTGATCAAGGTGGGTTATGTGACGTCTTGGTCTGGTCGTTGGACACAAACGAAGTACGCGAAGTTGCAGCTATGGCGAACTTTTAATCTAATCAAAACCCAAAGTCTAAACGATGCCCTAAGGGCTGTATATATATGGAGGAGAGAGGGGGAATTTCGTGGCCCTTAGTGGAGGGGTCCGAACTCAACCCTAACTCTTGTTTCCCCACACATACGGACTCTAAAAACAGCCTATACTTAAGTACTTCGAAAATACATGGGCCTGGCCCAATAATAAGGTGACGCAGCACCTAGAATAGCCTCTGGACGAAATTTATGAAGTGGCATCTTGTATATTTCGTCCCATGCTTCATGCACTCATTATGGTGGCTTCAGAGTCCTGGAATCATCACTTGTAACTCCGTTCTTGTTCCCCTTGCGCATGCCATCATCTCCATGCTTGAACTTGCTCCAAGGTTCATCTTTCTTGTCCAAGCTAGGCCCTTCATTTGTAAGCAAAACAAATGTATCCAATTTAGGCAGCATCATATTCTCATGAACATTAGAATCGTTACCAAGAAACGAAAGTACCTGATAATTCAATTAGCGTGTGCGACCTCTAGTAATTGGTCCAGTATGTATAGCAGCAGGGGTTGTGGGTGTAACAATGGTATTGATGTCCTCATCAAGAGAGCCTTAAAACCCTAGAGGAGTGTCGACACGATAAGCCAAAAACCTTAGAATGGCAGGATGATGGAAACCCTGTACGGGCACCCGTTGCCAATCGTATGTTATACGGTGAGATTCAACCCACACCCATTTTCTGCAGGAGGAACCAGTAATTGTCGACCACCATGAGGTTTTCAATAGTTTTTTAGCATTGGCGCCAGGCCTGTCAAGTCTCGGAAGGATCCTATTTTGATGCAAGGACTCCTGATTTTGAGGAAAAGGCCATGCCCTTACCAGAAGAGCAAAAGTGAAGGAGTTATCTCGGAGAATATGAGAAGACCAACACCATCAATGCAAAAGATGGAGTACATGAGTGTTG
>NW_025239344.1:0-3923 GCF_018294505.1 Triticum aestivum
CCGAAATATAAAATGACGATCATCACACTCAGTTGTATATCACTAATTTTGGTATTAAAATTCAGTATTGCGATTATCCACTAATATTTCAATACTGATTTCAAGACATAAAAACAAAACGATGATCACGAGACTTAGCTGTATATCACAAATTTGTTACTAATATTCGGTACTGCGATTATCCATGTAAATATTGCAGTATTGATTTCAGTACTGAAAAACAGCTGGATAAACGCATGACTCAATTCTATATCACTAATTTTGGTACTAAAATATAGCATTGAGATTAACCACGTTAATATTTCAATACTGAAAAAACAGCACCATGATGACCCGACTGAGTTATAAATTTCTAATTTCGGTACTAAAATTCAGTATTGTGATTATCCACCTTAATATTTCAATATTGATTTCAGTACTGAAATATAGCACCAAGATGACCTGACTATGGTTTACATCACTCATTTCGGTACTAAAATTCAGTATTGCGATTATCCACTTTAATACTTTAATACTGATTTCAGTACTGAAAACCAAAACGACGATCACCCGACTCACTTCTATATCACTAATTTCGGTATAAATTTTACTATTGCGATTATCCTTGTTAGTATTTCAGTATTAATTTGAGTACTCAAAAATAGCTTGACTAACACTTGACTCGGTTCTATATCACTAATTTCAGTGCTAAAACTTAGTATTGTGATTATCCACGTTAATATTTAATATTGAAAACCGCACCACGATGACCCGACTCGATTGTATAACACTAATTTCGGTACTAAAATTCAGTGTTCTGATTATCCACGTTAATATTTCAGTACTGATTTCAATACTGAACTAGATCACTGAGATGACCCGACTATGTTCTATATCACTCATTTCGGTACTGAAATTCAGTATTGCGATTATCCACCTTAATATTTCAATACTGATTTCAGTACTGAAATACAAAACGAGATCACCCGACTCAATTGTATATCACTAATTTTGTTACTAGAATTCAGTATTGTGATTCTTCACGTTAATTTTTCAATACTGATTTCAATACTAAAAATAGCACTAGGATGACCTGACTCAGTTTTATATCACTAATTTCGGCATAAAATTCAGTATTGCGATTATCAATGTTAATATGTCAGTATTGATTTGAGTACTAAAAAATAGCATGACTAACACCTCACTCATTTCTATATCACGAATTTTGGTATTAAAACTCAGTATTATGATTATACATGTTAACATTTCCGTACTGACTTCAATACTGAAATACAGCACCACGATGACCCGACTCGGTCGTGTATCACTAATTTCAGTACAAAAATTTAGTATTGTGATTATCCACATTAATATATCAATATTGGTTTCAATACCGAAATATAAAATGACGATCATCACACTCAGTTGTATATCACTAATTTTGGTATTAAAATTCAGTATTGCGATTATCCACTAATATTTCAATACTGATTTCAAGACTTAAAAACAAAACGATGATCATGAGACTTAGTTGTATATCACAAATTTGTTACTAATATTCGGTACTGCGATTATCTATGTAAATATTGCAGTATTGATTTCAGTACTGAAAAACAGCTGGATGAACGCATGACTCAATTCTATATCACTAATTTTGGTACTAAAATATAGCATTGAGATTAACCACGTTAATATTTCAATACTGAAAAAACAACACCACGATGACCCGACTGAATTGTAAATTTCTAATTTCGGTACTAAAATTCAGTATTGTGATTATCCACCTTAATATTTCAATATTGATTATAGTACTGAAATATAGCACCAAGATGACCCGACTATGCTTTACATCACTCATTTCGGTACTAAAATTCAGTATTGCGATTATCCACTTTAATACTTTAATACTGATTTCAGTACTGAAAACCAAAACAACGATCACCCGACTCACTTCTATATCACTAATTTCGGTATAAATTTTACTATTGCGATTATCCATGTTCGAGTACTCAAAAATAGCTTGACTAACACTTGACTCGGTTCTATATCACTAATTTCAGTGCTAAAACTTAGTATTGTGATTATCCACGTTAATATTTAATATTGAAAACCGCACCACGATGACCCGACTCGATTGTATAACACTAATTTCGGTACTAAAATTCAGTGTTCTGATTATCCACGTTAATATTTCAGTACTGATTTCAATACTGAACTAGATCACTAAGATGACCCGACTATGTTCTATATCACTCATTTCGGTACTGAAATTCAGTATTGTGATTATCGACCTTAATATTTCAATACTGATTTCAGTACTGAAATACAAAACGAGATCACCCGACTCAATTGTATATCACTAATTTTGGTACTAGAATTCAGTATTGGGATTCTTCACGTTAATTTTTCAATACTGATTTCAATACTAAAAATAGCACTAGGATGACCTGACTCAGTTTTATATCACTAATTTCGGCATAAAATTCAGTATTGCGATTATCAATGTTAATATGTCAGTATTGATTTGAGTACTAAGAAATAGCATGACTAACACCTCACTCAGTTCTATATCACGAATTTTGGTATTAAAACTCAGTATTATGATTATACGTGTTAACATTTCCGTACTGACTTCAATACTGAAATACAACACCACGATGACCCGACTCGGTCGTGTATCACTAATTTCAGTACAAAAATTTAGTATTGTGATTATCCACATTAATATATCAATATTCGTTTCAATTCCGAAATATAAAATGACGATCATCACACTCAGTTGTATATCACTAATTTTGGTATTAAAATTCAGTATTGCGATTATCCACTAATATTTCAATACTGATTTCAAGACATAAAAACAAAACGATGATCACGAGACTTAGCTGTATATCACAAATTTGTTACTAATATTCGGTACTGCGATTATCCATGTAAATATTGCAGTATTGATTTCAGTACTGAAAAACAGCTGGATAAACGCATGACTCAATTCTATATCACTAATTTTGGTACTAAAATATAGCATTGAGATTAACCACGTTAATATTTCAATACTGAAAAAACAGCACCATGATGACCCGACTGAGTTATAAATTTCTAATTTCGGTACTAAAATTCAGTATTGTGATTATCCACCTTAATATTTCAATATTGATTTCAGTACTGAAATATAGCACCAAGATGACCTGACTATGGTTTACATCACTCATTTCGGTACTAAAATTCAGTATTGCGATTATCCACTTTAATACTTTAATACTGATTTCAGTACTGAAAACCAAAACGACGATCACCCGACTCACTTCTATATCACTAATTTCGGTATAAATTTTACTATTGCGATTATCCTTGTTAGTATTTCAGTATTAATTTGAGTACTCAAAAATAGCTTGACTAACACTTGACTCGGTTCTATATCACTAATTTCAGTGCTAAAACTTAGTATTGTGATTATCCACGTTAATATTTAATATTGAAAACCGCACCACGATGACCCGACTCGATTGTATAACACTAATTTCGGTACTAAAATTCAGTGTTCTGATTATCCACGTTAATATTTCAGTACTGATTTCAATACTGAACTAGATCACTGAGATGACCCGACTATGTTCTATATCACTCATTTCGGTACTGAAATTCAGTATTGCGATTATCCACCTTAATATTTCAATACTGATTTCAGTACTGAAATACAAAACGAGATCACCCGACTCAATTGTATATCACTAATTTTGTTACTAGAATTCAGTATTGTGATTCTTCACGTTAATTTTTCAATACTGATTTCAATACTAAAAATAGCACTAGGATGACCTGACTCAGTTTTATATCACTAATTTCGGCATAAAATTCAGTATTGCGATTATCAATGTTAATATGTCAGTATTGATTTGAGTACTAAAAAATAGCATGACTAACACCTCACTCATTTCTATATC
>NW_025239345.1:0-3923 GCF_018294505.1 Triticum aestivum
GGGGGTAGCAATGCCAAAGGAGCATCGCACCGGGCCCTCATACATGCGGGGTGGTGTGGTGGCATGTCCGAAGAGGCGGGACGCGTCTCCAGGGCGTGGCCCCCCTCACGGACGGCGATGACACGGTAGTAGACGTTCTGCGGTAACGATGCGGCGTCAATATTACTAAATACTCGGAGCACGATAAAATCATGATTTTTGTTGCACGACGTGGGCACATGTGTTATAGGAACGATGCTATTTTTTCATAATTTTTGGTGATGGAGAAGTATCCGAAAAATTCCCTCTACACAGATTGCCCTTCGCGCGTCTACGGCTGTGGCCGGCGGCCTCCGGGGGCTAGCATGCCGCCAAATCTTGCGCCGGCGGCCTCTCACAAGTCTGTAAGTGTTGCCGCGACTTCAAACGCCCGGCACGCGTGTCCGGGGTGTGCCCCCCTCACGAACGGCGCTGCCGCCGGCACCTGGAGGGGGAAACAGACGCGTGGGGTCTACACGGAGGGGATCTTGCTGTGGGTCTTCCTCGGATGTTGCTCCAATGTGTTCCTATGGGCTGACCTAACACAACCGGGTGGGGAGGTCCATTGGTCAAAGCCCGTCCGCGCAAAGTCAAAGGGGTAGATCCCGTGGTCAAACGCTACAGGGTTAGGCTAGACGGGGGCACTGGGCGTATCAATGCCACCGGAGCATCGCACCGGGCCCTCATACATGCGGAGTGGTGTGGTGGCATGTCCGAAGAGGCGGGATGCATCTCCGGGGCGTGGCCCCCCTCACGGACGGCGATGACACGGTAGTAGACGTTCTGCGGTAACGATGCGGCGTCAATATTACTAAATACTCGGAGCGCGATAAAATCATGATTTTTTTTGCACGACGTGGCACATGTGCTATAGGAACGATGGTATTTTTTCATAATTTTTGGTGATGGAGAAGTATCCGAAAAATTCCCTCTACACGGATTGGCCTTCGCGCGTCTACGGCTGTGGCCGGCGGCCTCCGGGGGCTAGCATGCCGCCAAATCTTGCGCCGGCGGCCTCTCACAAGTCCGGAAGTGTTGTTGCGGTTGCAAACGCCCAGCACGCGTGTCCGGGGTGTGCCCCCCTCACGAACGGCGCTGCCGCCGGCACCAGGAGGGGGAAACGGACGCGTGAGGTTTACACGGAGGGGATCTTGCTGTGGGTCTTCCCAGGATGTTGCTCCAATGTGTCCCTATGGGCTGACCTAACACAACCAGGTGGGGAGGTCCACTGGTCAAAGCCCGTCCGTGCAAAGTCAAAGGGGTAGATCCCGTGGTCAAACGCTACAGGGTTAGGCGGGACGGGGGCACTGGGGGTAGCAATGCCACCGGAGCATCACACCGGGCCCTCATACATGCGGGGTGGTGTGGTGGCATGTCCGAAGAGGCGGGACGCGTCTCCGGGGCGTGGCCCCCCTCACGGACGGCGATGACACGGTAGTAGACGTTCTGCGGTAACGATGCGGCGTCAATATTACTAAATACTTGGAGCGCGATAAAATCATGAGTTTTTTGCACGACGTGGGCACATGTGCTATATGAACGATGGTATTTTTTCATAATATTTGGTGATGGAGAAGTATCCGAAAAATTCCCTCTACGCGGATTGCCCTTCGCGCGTCTACGGCTGTGGCCGGCGGCCTCCGGGGGCTAGCATGCCGCCAAATCTTGCGCCGGCGGCCTCTCACAAGTCTGGAAGTGTTGTCGCGGTTGCAAACGCCCAGCACGCGTGTCCGGGGTGTGCCCCCTTCACGAACGGCGCTGCCACCGGCACCTGGAGGGGGGAAACGGACGCGTGGGGCCTACACGGAGGGGATCTTGCTGTGGGACTTCCCGGATGTTGCTCCAAAGTGTTCCTATGGGCTGACCTAACACAACCGGGTGGGAAGGTCCATTGGTCAAAGCCCGTCCGAGCAAAGTGAAAGCGGTAGATCTCGTGGTCAAACGCTACATGGTTAGGCGGGACGGGGGCACTGGGGGGTAGCAATGCCACCGGAGTGTCGCACCGGGCCCTCATACATGCGGGGTGGTGTGGTGGCATTCCGAAGAGGCGGGACGCGTCTCCGGGGCGTGGCCCCCCTCACGAACGGCGATGACACGGTAGTAGACGTTCTGTGGTAACGATGCGGCGTCAATATTACTAAATACTCGGAGCGCGATAAAATCATGATTTTTTTTGCACGACGTCGGCACTTGTGTTATAGGAACGATGGTATTTTTTCATAATTTTTGGTGATGGAGAAGTATCCGAAAAATTCCCTCTACGCGGATTGCCCTTCGCGCGTCTATGGCTGTGGCCGGCGGCCTCCGGGGGCTAGCATGCCGCCAAATCTTGCGCCAGCGGCCTCTCACAAGTCTGGAAGTGTTGTGGCGGCTTCAAACGCCCGGCACGCGTGTCCGGGGTGTGCCCCCCTCACGAACGGCGCTGCCGCCGGCACCTGGAGGGGGAAACAGACGCGTGGGGTCTACACGGAGGGGATCTTGCTGTGGGTCTTCCGTGGATGTTGCTCCAATGTGTTCCTATGGGCTGACCTAACACAACCAGGTGGGGAGGTCCACTGGTCAAAGCCCGTCCGTGCAAAGTCAAAGGGGTAGATCCCGTGGTCAAACGCTACAGGGTTAGGCGGGACGAGGGCACTGGGGGGTAGCAATGCCACCGGAGCGTCGCACCGGGCCCTCATACATGCGGGGTGGTGTGGTGGCATGTCCGAAGAGGCGGGACGCGTCTCCGGGGCGTGGCCCCCCTCACGGACGGCGATGACACGATAGTAGACGTTCTGCGGTAACGATGCGGCGTCAATATTACTAAATAGTCGGAGCGCGATAAAATCATGATTTTTTTGCACGACGTGGGCACATGTGCTATAGGAACGATGGTATTTTTTTCATAATTTTTGGTGATGGGGAAGTATCCGAAAAATTCCCTCTACGCGGATTGCCCTTCGCGCGTCTATGGCTGTGGCCGGCGGCCACCGGGGGCTAGCATGCCGCCAAATCTTGCGCCGGCGGCCTCTCACAAGTCTGGAAGTGTTGTCGCGGTTGCAAACGCCCGGCACGCGTGTCCGGGGTGTGCCCCCCTCACGAACGGCGCTGCCGCCGGCACCTGAAGGGGGGAAACGGACGCGTGGGGTCTACACGGAGGGGATCTTGCTGTGGGTCTTCCCCGGATGTTGCTCCAATGTGTTCCTATGGGCTGACCTAACACAACCGGGTGGGGAGGTCCATTGGTCAAAGCCCGTCCGCACAAAGTCAAAGGGGTAGATCCCGTGGTCAAACGCTACAGGGTTAGGCGAGACGGGGGCACTGGGGGGTATCAATGCCACCGGAGCATCGCATCGGGCCCTCATACATGCGGAGTGGTGTGGTGGCATGTCCGAAGAGGCGAGATGCGTCTCCGGGGCGTGGCCCCCCTCACGGACGGCGATGACACGGTAGTAGACGTTCTGCGGTAACGATGCGGCGTCAATATTACTAAATACTCGGAGCGCGATAAAATCATGATTTTTTTGCACGACATGGGCACATGTGCTATAGGAACGATGGTGTTTTTTCATAATTTTTGGTGATGGAGAAGTATCCGAAAAATTCCCTCTATGCGGATTGCCCTTCACGCGTCTACGGCTGTGGCCGGCGGCCTCCGGGGGCTAGCATGCCGCCAAATCTTGCGCCGGCGGCCTCTCACAAGTCCGGAAGTGTTGTTGCGGTTGCAAACGCCCGGCACGCGTGTCCGGGGTGTGCCCCCCTCACGAACGGCGCTGCCGCCGGCACCTGGAGGGGGAAACGGACGCGTGAGGTCTACACGGAGGGGATCTTGCTGTGGGTCTTCCCCGGATGTTGCTCCAATGTGTCCCTATGGGCTGACCTAACACAACCAGGTGGGGAGGTCCACTGGTCAAAGCCCGTCCATG
>NW_025239346.1:0-3922 GCF_018294505.1 Triticum aestivum
AGTCAATATGACCGAAAACATAAGGCTATGACTTTCGAGGTTGACGAGAAGGCTTATCTTCGGGTCACCCCTCTGAAGGGAACCCATCGTTTTGGTATCAAAGGCAAATTGGCTCCTCGTTACATTGGACCTTTTCGCATTCTTGCCAAACGAGGAGAAGTTGCCTACCAGTTGGAACTACCTCCGCACCTCTCCAGAGTTCACGATGTCTTCCACGTTTCTCAACTCAGGCGTTGCTTCTCGGATCCTATCCGTGAAGTGGACCACGAAACGCTTGATCTCCAAGATGATCTTACATATCGAGAGTACCCCATTCGTATCCTCGATCAAGCCGAACGTACCATGCGACGTCATAATATCAAGTTTCTCAAGGTTCAATGGTCGCACCATTCTGAGGATGAAGCAACTTGGGAAAGGGAGGATCGTCTTCGACTCGAGTATCCCGCCTTCTTCCCGGAGGAACCCAAATCTCGGGACGAGATTCTTTTGAGTGGGGGTGAGTTGTCACATCCTAGTTAGCCATGCATTAGAGTGTTGCATCATGTTTACTCCTTCATCAGAAACTTTCTCCAAAAGGATCCAAGAAAATGCTCATGTTGCTCTCTGAAAATATTGGACAGAGATAAAAATCAAACCAATATTTTTAGTGGCTCATGGACATTTATTTTGGGCATTTGGAATTAATGCATAAGTATTTGCATTGGAAATATATTAATTATATATATTAATATATGCCCAAATATTATGCCATTTATAAAAGAGCTCTGGAATAATATATATAGCTCCTGCAAAAATTGGCATAAGTTAAATAAATGATTTAATATATTTTTTAAATCAAAACAAATGTCAGAAATTAGAAAACAGAAAAATATATAACAGGAGGAGCTTACCTGGGCTCCTCCACTGTGCGGCCCAGCCAGCTGGCCGGCCCAGCCAGCAGCCGGCCCAGCCCACCACTGCAGCCCTCCGTCGTCTTCCTCCCCTCGCCCCGAAGCTGCTGCGTGCTCGCGCGCGCACGGCCGCGCGGCCACCTCCTGCTTGCCGACGAGCTCCTGGCCGCGTGGACGACTCCCGCAGGCCGTCCCGATCCCCCCTGCTCTCTCTCACTCTCTCCCGGCTCTTCCCTCCTCTTCCTCGCTCTCTCTCTCTCACACGGCCGAGCACCACCGTCGCCGCCATTCGCCGTAGCAGCCATCTCCGGCCACCCCTCGCTCCCCCGACTAGCTCAGAAGCTCCGCCACGACCCCCTCTTCCTCCCCACCGCTCCACAGCTCCCCGGAAGCCCTGCATCGCCGCCACGTCGCCGTTCCCCTCTTCGGGCTCCGACCATCGTCGCCGTCGAATTCGTCGTCTCCGGCGCGTCCCCGAGCCCGCTTCGACGCCCACTGCAACCGCGGTGAGCTACGCCACCGTTTCCCCCTCTCCTCCCCCTCGTTCCCCCACCGTAGCCTCCTCCCCACCACGGCCGAACCTCCGCCGTCGCCGAGCTCGCCGTCGACGCACTCCGGTGACCATTTGGTCACCCCGGCGAGTCCAACGAGTTCGCAAGACCCCGTAGAGCATCCCTAACGCCTCGCTTCGCTCGACTTCGAGCTCCAACCCTGTTCCCGTGCACGACCGAACCCCGGCGGCCGCAGCCGAGCTCGCCGCCGTCGACTCCGGCCACCCCGACCCCAACGGACTCCACCAAGAGCTGCGGTTTGTCCTCAGCTCCACTCCGGTGGTCTCCGCAGCCCCTTTGGTGGCCGAAATGGCCAAAACCACTCCCGCCGCCGCGTCTGGCTCGCCGGCGGCTAACCGCCGGCGTCGCTGGCTTTGACTTTGACCCCGGGTGGGCCCTGGTTGACTCCCCTGAGTCAATGACAGGTGGGGCCCAGCCCTGCTAATTATACAGGATTAGTTTTAATTAAATCTTAATTAAAATAATCACCCTGACATGCGGGACCCACTGTCAGGTTTGACCCAGACCTGTTCAGTTGACCACTGACGTCACACTGACGTCAGGCTGACGCAGTAATTGATTTTCTGGATTTAAATTAAATCAGGAAATTCCAGAATATTATTTAAACTTCAAAAATTCATAACTTTTATTCTGTAACTCCAAATTGGACAAATTATATATGAAAAATGATCAGAAAAATCCAATCTATCCATCTGTACTATTTTCATGCATGATCAAACAAGTTAAATTGATGTTTCAAGCAGAACAAGGAAAAGCACTTAAAGAGACCATGTTTGAGTTTGAAATTTGAATCTTTGATTCAAATTTGTTCAAACCCCTCTGGTTTTAGTTGCATTAGCCCAACACACTCATATTGCTATGTCTCATGCATGCATCATATTGTTGCACATTGTTTGGTGATGGTTGTGTATCGGTGTCCTTTGCGACAGGTTCTGCCTCCGAGGAGTACCGTGATTACCCTAACGAAGAACCGTATCAGTGCATCGAACCATCAGGCAAGCAACCAACCATTTGATCATATCGATACAATCCCATGTTCTCGCTCCTGCTCTCTTTTACTGCATTAAGACAACGCGATTCAAACTGCTGTGTGCTACGGTAGTTGAACCCATTTCCTCTGCATGACCTGTCATTGCCACAGTAACTAGATGAAACCCACTAGCATGTGTAGGAGTTGATTGAGCCATATGTATGTGTTGTTCCTACCTTGCTATGCCTGCTATGCTTAGAGTCGTGTCAGGTCTGGTTCATCTGGGTGATGGGCTAGAGTGAAATGATTATGTCGGTAATGGGAGTGGTGTGGTGAACACGATTTGGTAAAGGTATCGATGAGAGGCCATGTAGGAGTACATGGTGGGTTGTTTCATTGAAGCCGACCTTAAGCCCTGAGATCTGTATATGTGATTTAAGATACAGCTACTACCATGCATTGGGCCCTGAAATATGACCCCGCTCGACTTCTTATTCACCCTAGCTCTCTGTCCAGCAGTTGCAAGTAGTTTCTGGTGTTTGTAGCCTACTGGAGGCCGTGGACAGCGCTGACCGTAGGGGTGGGCTGTGATGCGGTAGGTACGTGGCACGGTGTACCGAATACCCGTTAGGTATCTCGGGAACCCTGTTCACATCGTTCGGGGCCGTATGGGAAACCTCGGCCGGACTC
This sequence comes from Triticum aestivum, assembly GCF_018294505.1. Lineage (NCBI taxonomy): Eukaryota > Viridiplantae > Streptophyta > Magnoliopsida > Poales > Poaceae > Triticum > Triticum aestivum. The sequence continues at coordinate 3,123 of NW_025239346.1, forward strand.
CCTGCAGATGGAACCTGAATAGGCGATAAACCTGGACTAGAGGCTTAAGTGTTTAGGTAGGTCGTGGTCTACACCCACGTCGGCTTTCGCTTGAAGTCTGCCGAGCACATGTCGTGTGCAGACGCTAAGAGGTGGAAACATGTATGAAGAAGTACACCCCTGCAGGGTTAACATGATCTATTCGAATAGCCGCGTCCGCGGTAAAGGACTACTTGGTTGCCTATACAGTTCATAGACAAGTAAATGGAAACTACTAAAAGCCTCAAGATAAGTGTGAGTGCCAAGGATGGCTCTTCCGTAGGAAGACGGAGGTGGATCCTCGGTAGTGTATTGAAGTGGTGAGTAGTGGACTCGTGTGCGCAAAACCATTTCAAGTTGGAGTATCGTAGGATAGCCTAGCCAAGAGTCAGAGCTGGCTTGCTGCAATAACTCCACCAACCCTTCTTGACACTATGCATGTATGTAGGATCTGATGTAAGTCTTGCTGAGTACCTTTGTACTCATGTTGCTATAATCTACATTTTTACAGAAGACGCTGCAACCCCTTCTGATGGGTTCTATGTAGACGTTGACATCAACGAGTAGGCTAAAGACCCAGGTGGTGACCCTGAGCTTGTGAAGGACCACGTAGTATAGCTAGGCTTTCCAAGCCTCTTTTATTTTACTAGTTGTCTGTACTCAGACAAGTTACTTCCGCTGCTGGTTTGTATGACTGTATGACTTGTATGTTGGGTCGTGAGACCCGTACCTTTGTGTATGATATGTATGGCTCCCTGAGCCTTAAATAAAGTACTTGTGTC
>NW_025239347.1:0-3922 GCF_018294505.1 Triticum aestivum
GTGGACGAAACGATATCCATTGTGTCTTATTGCTTTCAATTTTTTTCTCGTGTCAACATAGAACAACAAGAGTGTTGTGTGATTTTTTGTGTTTTTTCGGAGTTCGTTTGCACATTTTTATGCATTAGCCGAGTTTTCAATGCATTTCAGGTGAACAATTCAAATTTTAACTACATGCACATGCTCTAGTGCATATAAATTGGTTGAAAAATCAAATCTGTGTCCTTGGGTGCATGCTTCGGTCCCATGCAAGAAATGGGAATGAATTTCAAACACCGGTGCACCGTTGATTGCCGGCAAAGCATTAAGATGCCTGGTTTTTAAATTCTAGTAAATCCAAAACTCGTCTGAAATTCATGAAACTTGGCATGCTATCATGGAGCGGCATCAACATGCCGTGGTACAAATTTTGTCCCATTTGGGGTAGGTTTGGGTATATGCTTCTCACAAGCCGGAGCTTCTCACAACAAGCATGATGGTTTTCGGTAGGGAACATCCCACCTTTGTGGACGAAACGATATCCATTGCCTCTTATTGCTTTCAAATTATTTTCCCGTGTCAACATAGAACAACAGGAATGTTGTGTGATTTTTTGTGATTTTTCGAGGTTCATTTGGACATTTTTATGTATTAACTGAGTTTTCAGTGCATTTTATGTGCATAATTCAAATTTGAACTACATGCACATGCTCCAGTGCATACAAATTGGTTGAAAAATCAAATCTGTGTCCTTGGGTGCATGCTTAGGTCCCATGCAAGAAATGGGAATGAATTTCAAACACCGGGGCACCGTTGATTGCCGGCAAAACATTAAGATGCCTGGTTTTTAAATTCTAGTAAATCCAAAACTCGTCTGAAATTCATGAAACTTGATATGCTATCATGGAGCAGCATCAACATGCTGTGGTACAAATGTTGTCCTATTTGGGGCAGGTTTGGGTATATGCTTCTCACAAACCAGAGCTTCTCACAACAAGCATGATGGTTTTCGGTAGGGAACGTCCCACCTTTGTGGACGAAACAATATACATTGGCTCTTATTGCTTTCAAATTATTTTCTCGTGTCAACATAGAACAACAGGAGTGTTGTGTGATTTTTTGTGATTTTTCGGGGTTCGTTTGGACATTTTGATGCATTAATTGAGTTTTCAATGCATTCTGTGTGCATAATTCAAATTTGAACTACATGCACATGCTCCAGTGCATATAAGGTGGTTCAAAAATCAAATCTGTGTCCTTGGGTGCATGCTTAGGTCCCATGCAAGAAATGTGAATGAATTTCAAACATCGGGGCACCGTTGATTGCCGACAAACAACTGAGATGCCTGGTTTTTAAATTCTAGTAAATCGAAAACTCGTCTGAAATTCATGAAACATACCATGCTATCATCGAGCGGCATCAACCTGCCGTGGTACAAATTTTGTGCCATTTGGGGCAGGTTTGGGAATTTGCTTCTCACAAACCAGAGCTTCTCACAACAAGCATGATGGTTTTCGGTAGGGAACATCCCACGTTTGTGGACGAAACAATATCCATTGCCTCTTATTGCTTTCAAATTATTTTCTCATGTCAACATAGAACAGCAGGAGTGTTGTGTGATTTTTTGTGATTTTTCGGGGTTCATTTGGACATTTTTAAGCATTAACTGAGTTTTCAATGCATTTTATGTGCATAATTCAAATTTGAACTCCATGCACATGCTCCAGTGCATATAAATTGGTTGAAAATACAAATCTGTGTCCTTGGGTGCATGCTTAGGTCCCATGCAAGAAATGGGAATGAATTTTAAACACTGGGGCACCGGTGATTGCCGGCAAAACATTGAGATGCCTGGTTTTTAAATTCTAGTAAATCCAAAACTCGTCTGAAATTCAAGAAACTTGGCATGCTATCATGGAGCGGCATCAACATGCCGTGGTACAAATTTTGTCCCATTTGGGGCAGGTTTGGGTATATGCTTCTCACAAACCGGAGCGTCTCACAACAAGCATGATGGTTTTCGGTAGGGAACATCCCACCTTTGTGGACGAAACAATATCCATTGCCTCTTATTGCTTTCAAATTATTTTCCCGTGTCAACATAGAACAACAGGAGTGTTGTGTGATTTTTTGTGATTTTTCGAGGTTCGTTTGGACATTTTTATGCATTAACTGAGTTTTCAATGCATTTTATGTGCATAATTCAAATTTGAACTACATGCACATGCTCCTGTGAATATAAATTGGTTGAAAAATCAAATCTGTGTCCTTGGGTGCATGCTTAGGTCCCATGCAAGAAATGGGAATGAATTTCAAACACCAGGGCACCGTTGATTGCCGGCAAAACATTGAGATGCCTGGTTTTTGTGATTTTTCGGGGTTCGCTTGCACATTTTTATGCATTAACTGAGTTTTCAATGCATTTCAGGTGAACAATTCAAATTTGAACTACATGCACATGCTCTAGGTCATATAATTTGGTTGAAAAATCAAATCTGTGTCCTTTGGTGCATGCTTCGGTTCCATGCAAGAAATGGGAATGAATTTCAAACACCGGGGCACCGTTGATTGCCGGCAAACATTGAGATGCATGGTTTTTAAATTCTAGTAAATCCAAAACTCGTGTGAAATTCATGAAACTTGCCATGCTATCATGGAGCGGCATCAACATGCCGTGGTACAAATTTTGTCCCATTTGGGGCAGGTTTGGGTATATGCTTCTCACAAACCGGAGCTTCTCACAACAAACATGATGGTTTTCGGTAGGGAACGTCCCACCTTTGTGGACGAATCAACAAGCATGATGGTTTTCGGTAGGGAACGTCCCACCTTTGTGGACGAAACAATATCCATTGCCTCTTATTGCTTTCAAATTATTTTCTAATGTCAACATAGAACAACAGGAGTGTTGTGTGACTTTTTGTGATTTTTCGGGGTTCGTTTGGACATTTTTATGCACTAACTGAGTTTTTAATGCATTTTATGTGCATAATTCAAATTTGAACTACATGCACATGCTCTAGTGCATATAAATTGGTTGAAAAATCAAATCTGTGTCCTTTGGTGCATGCTTTGGTCCCATGCAAGAAATGTGAATGAATTTCAAACACCGGGGCACCGTTGATTGCCGGCAAAACATTGAGATGCCTGGTTTTTAAATTCTAGTAAATCCAAAACTCGTCTGAAATTCATGAAACTTGGCATGCTATCATGGAGCGGCATCAACTTGCCGTGGTATAAATTTTGTCCCATTTGGGGCAGGTTTGGGTATACGCTTCTCACAAACCGGAGCTTCTCACAACAAGCATGATGGTTTTCGGTAGGGAACGTCCGACCTTTGTGGACGAAACAATATCCATTGCCTATTATTGCTTTCAAATTACTTTCTCATGTCAACATAGAACACCAGGAGTGTTGTGTGATTTTTTGTGATTTCTCTGGGTTTGTTTGGACATTTTTATGCATTAACTGAGTTTTCAATGCATTTTATGTGCATAATTCAAATTTGAACTACATGCACATGCTCCAGTGCATATAAATTGGTTGAAAAATCAAATCTGTGTCTTTGGCTGCATGCTTAGGTCCCATGCAAGAAATGGGAATGAATTTCAAACACCGGGGCACCGTTGATTGCCAGTAAAACATTGAGATGCCTGGTTTTTAAATTGTAGTAAATCCAAAACTCGTCTGAAAATCATGAAACTTGGCATGCTATCATGGAGCGGCATCAACATGCCGTGGTACAAATTTTATCCCATTTGAGGCAGGTTTTGGTATATGCTTCCTCACAAACCTGAGCTTCTCGCAACAAGCATGATGGTTTTCGGTAGGGAACGTCCACCATTGTGGACGAAACGATATCCATTGTGTCTTATTGCTTTCAATTTTTTTTCTCGTGTCAACATAGAACAACAGGAGTGTTGTGTGATTTTTTGTGTTTTT
>NW_025239348.1:0-554 GCF_018294505.1 Triticum aestivum
TTATGGTCATCTTGGTGACATGCTCGAGTTCATCGAAAACGGAGTTCACTCGCATCTTCGATGATGTTTTCGATGTTGGAGGTTATGCCGGTTCTTCTCAGTTGGAGGTTTCACTCCTCTATTTGTTGGCATACCTCCCATACCTCTTTTTACTATATTATCGGTTCTTGTTTGGTTCTTCTCTTTGTGAGTTTTGGAGCTTATGGTCATCTTGGTGACAAGCTCGAGTTCATCGAAAACGGAGTTCACTCGCATCTTCTATGATGTTTTCGATGTTGGAGGTTATGCCGGTTCTTCTCAGTTGGAGGTTTCACTCCTCTATTTCTTGGCATACCTCCCCTAGATCTTCTTACTATATTATTGGTTGTTGTTTGGTTCTTCTCTTTGTGAATTTTTGAGCTTATGGTCATCTTGGTGACAAACTCGAGTTCATCGAAAATGGAGTTCACTCGCATCTTCTATGATGTTTTCGGTGTTGCAGGTTATGCCGGTTCTTCTCAATTGGAGGTTTCACTTCTCTATTTGTTGGCATACCTCCCCTGCCTCTTCTTACT
>NW_025239348.1:1227-1850 GCF_018294505.1 Triticum aestivum
TTCACTCGCATCTTCTATGATGTTTTCGATGTGGAGGTTATGCCGGTTCTTCTCAGTTGGAGGTTTCGCTCCTCTATTTCTTGCCATACCTCCCCTACCTCTTCTTACTATATTATTGGTTCTTATTTGGTTCTTCTCTTTGTGAGTTTTGGAGCTTATGGTCATCTTGGTGACAAGCTCGAGTTCATCAAAAACGGAGTTCACTCGCATCTTCTATGATGTTTTCGATGTTGGAGGTTATGCCGGTTCTTCTCAGTTGGAGGTTTCACTCCTCTATTTGTTGGCATACTTCCCCTGCCTCTTCTTACTATATTATTGGTTCTTGTTTGGTTCTTCTCTTTGTGAGTTTTGGAGCTTATGGTCATCTTGGTGACAAGCTCAAGTTCATCGAAAACGGAGTTCACTCGCATCTTCTATGATGTTTTCGATGTTGGAGGTTATGCCGGTTCTTCTCAGTTGGAGGTTTCACTCCTCTATTTGTTGGCATACCTCCCCTGCCTCTTCTTACTATATTATCGGTTCTTGTTTGGTTCTTCTCTTTGTGAGTTTTGGTGCTTATGGTCATGTTGGTGAAAAGTTTGAGTTCATCGAAAACGGAGTTCACTCGCATCTTCTATGATGTT
>NW_025239348.1:2165-2438 GCF_018294505.1 Triticum aestivum
GGTTCTTCTCGGTTGGAGGTTTCACTCCTCTATTAGTTGGCATACCTCCCCTGCCTCTTCTTACTATATTATCGGTTCTTGTTTGGTTCTTCTCTTTGTGAGTTTTGGAGCTTATGGTCATCTTGGTGACAAGCTCGAGTTCATCAAAAACGGAGTACACTCGCATCTTCTATGATGTTTTCGATGTTGGAGGTTATGACGGTTCTTCTCAGTTGGAGGTTTCACTCCTCTATTTGTTGGCATACCTCCCCTGCCTCTTCTTACTATATTATC
>NW_025239348.1:2792-3922 GCF_018294505.1 Triticum aestivum
GTTTGGTTCTTCTCTTTGTGAGTTTTGGAGCTTATTGTCATCTTGGTGACAAGCTCGAGTTCATCAAAAATGGAGTACACTCACATCTTCTATGATGTTTTCGATGTTGGAGGTTATGACGGTTCTTCTCAGTTGGAGGTTTCACTCATCTATTTGTTGGCATACCTCCCCTGCCTCTTCTTACTATATTATCGGTTCTTGTTTGGTTCTTCTCTTTGTGAGTTTTGGAGCTTATGGTCATCTTGGTGACAAGCTCGAGTTCATCGAAAACGGAGTTCACTCGCATCTTCTATGATGTTTTCGATGTTGGAGGTTATGCCGGCTCTTCTCAGTTGGAGGTTTCACTCCTCTATTTGTTGGCATACCTCCCCTTCCTCTTCTTACTATATTATCGGTCCTTGTTTGGTTCTTCTCTTTGTGAGTTTTGGAGCTTATGGTCATCTTGGCGACAAGCTCGAGTTCATCGAAAACGGAGTTCACTCGCATCTTCAATGATGTTTTCGATGTTGGAGGTTATGCCGGTTCTTCTCAGTTGGAGGTTTCACTCCGCTATTTCTTGGCATACCTCGCCTACGTCTTCTTACTATATTATTGGTTCTTGTTTGGTTCTTCTCTTTGTGAGTTTTGGAGCTTATGGTCATCTTGGTGACAAGCTCGAGTTCATCGAAAACGGAGCTTAATCGCATCTTCTATGATGTTTTCGATGTTGGAGGTTATGTCGGTTCTTCTCAGTTAGTGGTTTCGCTGCTCTATTTGATGGCATACTTCCCCTGCCTCTTCTTACTATATTATTGGTTGTTGTTTGGTTCTTCTCTTTGTGAGTTTTGGAGCTTATGGTCACCTTGGTGACAAGCTCGAGTTCATCGAAAACGGAGTTTAATCGCATCTTCTATGATGTTTTCGATGCTGGAGGTTATGTCGGACTTCTCAGTTGGAGGTTTCACTCCTCTATTTGTTGGCATACCTCCCTTGCCTGTTCTTACTATATTATTGGTTCTTGTTCGGTTTTTCTCTTTGTGAGTTTTGGAGCTTATGGTCATCTTGGTGACAAGCTCGAGTTCATCGAAAACGGAGTTCACTCGCATCGTCTATGATGTTTTTGATGTTGGAGGTTATGTCGGTTCTTCTCA
>NW_025239349.1:0-3921 GCF_018294505.1 Triticum aestivum
AAACTATTAACAAGAGAAAGAATTATTATTTTCTAAATTCAGATTAGCAAGCATGAACTGATGTACTATAGATTCTCTACACTTTTCTCATAGACATTGTACCAAACAAGAGTTAGAAATTTCTGACATAGCATATTGTGTGTTTTATTGTTCAGTTAAACACATGACATTAACCAAGGGCAGCATGTTTTATATTGAAGAAACAACGTGAAAATTATATTTTGTGGGGTTCTCAGATTTTCCAGCAGGTGCATTTAATAGCTTTGAGATATCGCAGGTTGCAATCTTATTTGTAATTGTACAGCTAATACATCAGTCTAACATGCACTAAGCCCCTGTCCTTTTGGATGTTCCAACTATCACTACTACATCTATCCATGGGACCCACTCGCTATCTGTATGAGGTATTGTGTGAACAAAACAACCACTGTTATGCTCAAGACACTCCACATCCATATTTCCAACTGTAAGTACGTAAGGAAATGTATTAGCAGTTTTCGATCAGACCATGCTAAGGATATGGCGATGCATTATTCTTCAGCAGTGAGGGGCCAATCAAGCTGCAACCCTTAATAAGACTGCACCTATATGTGCTACTAATATATCTCTTTCCAATGTGTCATTAATTTCTGCCCCCATTATAATATAGGTCACCATATATGTGCGATGGGGTTGGTAAAGCTGTAAATCTCACTACCCGTGGACAAGGATAAAAATAGTACAAGGTGAGTATCGCTTCTTGATATGGTGCGTGTTAGTACTTCATATTGGATAGTAAGTTTTTTTGTGTTTTAGTAACTCTGATTTGACTGTGTATTAAATAAGGAATTATCTGTACAAGAATTTCTCGGCTTGATTCTTTTAACAATGCATGCCTACAACTATCAATTATCAATAGCTGTAGTAAGCCAATGATCACCCAATGCATAAGATTTTTGTTTGCATTTGTAGTATGGACAACTGTAGATTCATGATTGGAATGGCCGAGTGCTCATAAAATGTCCCTTTTTAAGTTTTAACAAAGCGAGCATGGTTCGTCTGTTCAATAACAATGCAAAATATTGCTATGTAATCCATACGGCAATAAAAGTAAATTTGTCACCTAAGACTATCGTCTATGTAGTACATATATCTATCTTTTAAATTTATACGTATTACAACATGTGACTCATGTGCACAGATACTAATACCTTATATGTAAGGTTCTTTGCTATTCAAAAAATGCTTTTCCGATGCTCTGGTTTTCTTCAAATTCCAAACCTATCAAGTCATGGCGTTTGTTGAATCCTAAATTATTGGTTGTGTATTGTTGATTGTTTCATTCACACCATTCCATCGTAAGTGTCAAGCGGATCATATATCTGAGAATACTGTTCTTAATACTCTCACAAAAATGAATTATTTTACGGGAGAAATATTTATAGCAGTAAGGAAAATTTATAATTAGCTTAGCAGGCCATAATTCATGCAATTTAACATTTTCCTACGGGACTATAGTCGGTACAAATGCTAACTTTTTGAGACAATACAGGTATAGATGTCCTAGCATATACATATACAGACTAGACCTAACAAGCAAGGCAACTCTTTATACTTTTGAACTGAGATAAATAATAATTTCAAACTTCCTTATATATTATAAAGGAGAGTAAAATAGTATATAGAATTAAAGTGCACACTTACTATTTTTGGTGACATCTTATAACTATTGTGTTCTCACCCAACTAACTCAATAGTGGAAATGAATTCTCCTATGAATCCCCTAGTTCCGAATCCTTTAGAACTTTTAAAATGGACGACCAATATAACTTTACGCAGAAAATAGTTATATGGTATACGGATTATCATGTAAAAGTATTAAGTAACTAGGCCGTGCGAATGCACGGGTTGGCGACTAGTACAACTAGTACTTGGCAGTGTGTGGAGGTACCTGGAGAAAATACCCCAGAGCTGGCTGTAACCAAGGATGATCTGAATACTGGAGGACACTATAACCGCCCCCTGTATGGCCCGCATGCTCTGAAGGAACCTCTGCTCAAAGATGGTTTTGATTAGACCATACCGTTAAAGAATTTCTGTATGTGCGGATACTAGAAAGTGAAAGTGAATGAATGATTGCTCACCTCGTGGTCGTCAGGTATGGCCGCGAGCGACGAGTCCTGCACGATGGCCATCACCGGGATGAGGAAGGCGTAGGAGCCGCCTATGACCGTGGGCAGCCGCGTCCCGAAGAGCGACTGCAGCAGCGTGTTGATGACGGTGACGAACAGCAGCGTCTGCACCACCCTCACCCTGTCTCCCTGCAACCCATCCGAGATGGCAAGCCGAGAACACCACCAGACATTGTTGGCACTGAAACTTGTGACGCCAGGCGCAACCCATGAGGGGTGGCGCGAATCAAGAAACGTAGAGGCGCACTCACGTCGCTCCCGCCCATCATGGGCACCAGCACCGCCGGGATCATGACGGCCGTGCCCAGCGCCAGGATGTAGTGCTGGAAGCCCAGTATGATGGCCTCCCATGAAGAACAGAAGACAAGAGACCACGCCTCAGAGTGGAACCCAGACAGAGTAGCTCGAAAATGCAGCAAAGCTGGTGGATCAGAAACAAGAAAGTACAATGTTCCCGCACTAGTTGGACCAATTTTATACTTTTCTCCACGGGCTCCTTAGATGTCTGAATACGAAGAGATTTTCCCCGTACATCATGCATTTTGGTGTCCTTCTTGACGAAAAACAGTTTTTTAATGAATTTTTATTTTTTAGTGTTCGTAAGTAAATGTTTGAAAGGACATCTCCTTTGGTAGCTTACAAAGGTGCGTTCATAGAAAATTAGAACAGAATAAATCATGCATTGAATTAGTGTGTGTGTGTGTGTGTTGAAAACTGGAACTGATGCGTGTTTAATCGTATATAGATCACTATAATAAATCTATTATCAAATTAGTCTTAAACACCTCTCAACTTGGTTTTTAAAGTAGAATAGTGCATTTTGATGACGAAACAAACATAGGGGGAGAAATCTATTTGAAAATTGGACTCAAAAAACCTCTCAAGTTCGTTTATAAAGTCAAGCAGTGCATTCCAATGATGAAACAAACACGCTGTGAGTAATCTATTAGATACTCATTCGTGAATCATAATATACGCTTCTCTTCGTCGGCAACGGTTGTTGTTTAGGTGTGCTCGTCATGTGGGTCCTTAATTAACATGATGTCTTCCTTATTGTCTACTAAAACAAGTTTTGTTTGGCATCGGTGCGTGAGAAGCGATGAAGGTGGCACGCCTTCGGCTCGTTCCTGTGCATGTTGTCTATGGACCCAGATGTATTGGTGTTCTTAGTGCTACAATGACAGTTGACGAATAGATCAGAAATTTTTCCCACACAAAAAACATACTATGCATGTTGTATTTGTTGACAAACTCTATATGTCCATGCATATCATTTTGATCTACAACATAATATGGATCTCTTCTGTTCTTTTCTATTGGTAATCTGAACCACCCGTTTTATATTGGCTTATTAATATAGGATTGTTTTAAAATATGCCAATATTCAATTAAAAGTATGCTTAATGAGCCTTAATTATGCCCTATATATGGGCCGTGCGGCAACATTCAAAATCCATGGGATGTTAGCGTTATACTTGGATGCAAGTTATTGTTGGTGTTCTCTATTGTGTTGCCTTCACATTTCATGAATAGACCGAAAAAGTGCCTTACAAAACATACTCTCTATGTAGTATTGGCAGATGAACCCTTTATGTCCATATATGTCATCTAGATCAAAAACATATTATGGATCTCAGTCGTTCTTTTCTATTAGTAATCTGAACCACTCATTTTCTATTATATAAATGACATAATGTATTTTTTATCAAAATCCCAATATTCACTCCGTAAATATCCTTAATGAGCTTTA
>NW_025239350.1:0-3921 GCF_018294505.1 Triticum aestivum
CAGTGTGTCCGTCTCAAACCGGACAATGGCCGTTAGTCATACATTTATGTAGTTGCAGTGGACACGAACGGGGAAACATGGATGAAATCCGGTGTCTCTACTAGTTTGGTTGATGGTTTTACTTCGAGGACATAGGGTCGTGTTGGAGCTGGGAGTGCAGTGTTCGGCGGTTTGGTGGCACTCTTTCTAGGGCCATTGCATGGTCTGATGTTGGTTGCACCCCTTCGGGCCTAATCGTCAAACCTCTGCCGCGAGGAGCTGGCAGCATTCTACGCCGGAACTCCGTCTAATCCGTCCTGGCAAACGAACTTGAGACATGTTGAACCGGGGAAAACTGACTGGAAGAAAAAGCGCGAACATCCATCCGAGCGTTGCCCCGCGAGGACTAAACCATAACCTATCTACTAGCCAGAGCCGAGGCCACCAGGATTGCCGTCCCCGCCATCGACCGCCAGAGCGGCAGCCAAAATGGAGACATATCCATAGGCTTGCCGGGGTAGGCGAGGGAAAGAAGGTTTTGCCTTAATCGTCTTGTGAGACGAAAGAGAAAATTAAATTGTTCTTGTTCCATCGTCAACCCATTGTTATAGCTCATTTTATGGAATAATGCATTGTTGTTCAGGACTTCTATTCCCAGGTCACAAGCGATATTGAGAACAAGAAATTTTCCTTGGAATTATCAAGAGAATTTAGAAGGTTATCTTTTTTTCAGCTGTGTTAGGTCATTTTGCACTTGTCCATGTGTGACAAAAGAAGGCAACAAGCTGCTAATGCGGGCATGAGAAGGCCCTGAATGCGTCAGAGTGATGAATTGCCGAGAGAGCTTCATTGTTTAGCCCATTCGGCGACCAAGTGACGGCCATTGGCTAACGCAAGAAAACCGAAGTCCGGAGCCTAGTCGCAGTGCTTCAATACCCTTCTGCCTTATCGCTACGGCACCACCGCCGCCATGTCCATGTCTGCGGATTGCTCTCGCCCGCGGGAGTAAGTCTACTGTTGGAAATAATCCATACCTAGTCACGTTACTCACGTACTAGTATGCTACAGTAGTTAATTAGGAGTACTAGTCGTCAACCCATGCATCCGCACGGGCTAGTCATTTTGCAAATGTGTGGAGATATTAATAATATACTATATACATGGATGTTGACATATTTTAAATATAGAAAAATAAAAAATTCATAATATTTTTTTAGAAAAATAATACTACCGTGGAAGTACACTATATCACATATTCATTAGTCATGTTAGAGGAATTTTTTTTGCAAAAGTAGCTAGCATTAATATATTGATCCGATTTTAAGTGAACTGTTGCACTCTCCAATGTGTTGCAAGAGCCTTATCTTAGTCATCACTGTTTTACTTAACCTTATTAGGTACAATAAAATGGAAAATATAAATAGTAGAGAATCGACAAATAGTATGTAGGGCATGAATTTCAAATATGCAAATCAAAACGAACATAATACATTAGGAGCCATTGGATCATATATGACTTCAATGAAACAATCGACCTATTATAAAAATCAAGCAATAACTTGAAACATTTCATCACATGATTTTATAACATACACCCCGTTTATTGTCCTTTTTGGCGGTACAAATGAGCAATGGAAACCTAAGTAACAGCAGTATCATCGCAATATCTTTACCAAACTTCGTCCATTATTAATTACAAATCACCTGGAAATGAGAATATCACATTAACTAAATTTGAAACTTTTATTTCATTTGTTTGAACTATTGAGGGTTGGAGGGTACCCTAATCCTCAGAAATTTAAACCCCTAATTGGACTCTCTAATGCAAACCTTCCTTTTTTGCCAATGTTTTCACTGCTACTTAGCACAGACCATCATAAGCTAAATACTTCAATTTTTATGCAGATGTATGATGAGCCGTGCTAGTAATTTCATGAAAAATGTGTATGTGAAAAGAACACCTGAAATTAGTAAAGCGATGCATGTTTACTCTAGTGCTCTGAAAGCTTATTAACCTGGCAGAATATGACCATGCTGCATTTGAGGGTGACCATAATGTTCTACTCTAGCAGTTTATTTCATTTATTGTTGTTTATTGTCCGTGCCCGTGACTGGAAGATACGTCAAGATTGGCTTCATTGCACCCACTGTTTTAAATAGCCCGCTATAGCACGCTATAGCGTTTACAAAGCGTCTTGCCCTAAGAGATTTTTGTCCAAACAAATGAACAAACATTTTAAATAGCGCGATATAGCTCCTCTATAGCACGCTATAGCATTTGGAAGAGGTCCGCCGCTAAGATGCTTAGCGCGCTATTTAAAACTATGATTGCACCTAATTTAATCGTGTTGACGCAGGTAAGCAATGCGCTGTTCACCACAATAAGAAAATTACTAGGTTATTCCAGATGTTCATTTCTTTAACATATCAAGTATAGCAGATATAAGCAAAAGGTTCTGTAGAAAAGCAAAGCAGACATTAGTTTATACCAACATACTTCTATGCACCTATAGCATTCAGATCTCCATAGTCGATACAACCTGATGATTTTAATGCATTTAAACTATATTTTAAGAATACATTATGTAATTATACTTGCTAGAAACTTATGAAATTCAACTATTTTGACAGGTTATTATCAAGGAAAAGATTGACAAAATGTACCGACAGAAAACCAATCATCTATGATAAAAAAAATTTAAAGGGCTATTTGTGGAAACGAAATGTAAAAAAGCAGCATTAGCAATGCATCAAAATTACAAACCATCTTATAACAAAATAGTACACCACAAAACTTATGGCCAGAATAATCGAGAAAAACGTATATCTATAGTGATCTTCCAGTGCACCCAAGACTGAAATAAAATAGAAGCTAAAGGAACAAATTTAATTAGGAGCACATAGCTAAATATACTTCAGTTTTGTAATCCAAAAAGATAAATTTATCTAAATGACAAAAAAAGATAAATCTTTGCAAGTACAAAAATAGCAACTTAATAGCGCACCAGATAATAATCCAAGCAAACTTGTAGGTATAGCCGAACATGCTAGCATTGGCATCAGATCAATGGATTGGGCAGCGTGTTTCTCCGCCCAGCAAATAGACATTGCCAAGCACTCCTATATGTTCAGGTCCTCAACGTGAGAATCTTTAAAGGTGATTTCCTTACTTTGTTGGGATAGCATTGGCATCAGATCAATGGATTGGGCAGCGTGTTTCTCCGCCCAGCAAATAGACATTGCCAAGCACTCCTATATGTTCAGGTCCTCAACGTGAGAATCTTTAAAGGTGATTTCCTTACTTTGTTGGGATAGTACAATGGTATCATAACCAAGCTAGGGAGATTTTATATTTAACCTACATATGATAATATATTGTACTGTAAGTTAGAGTCACATCCGATTTATTTGAAAAGCTTATTAAGGAGGTAATAGTAATTAATGCAACAACTGCAAATAGAAATTGTTTCTCAGTGTTCCTCCTGACTTATGAACATGTATTTATATGTTTGCATCATCAAAAACCCAGTGGAGCTTAGCACATCATTTTTTCCAAGTGAACGTAAATGTGAGAGCATATATTTGACTCTGGAAGGCTACTGCTCCATGCTCGGTGGCATATATTAATTTAGTGCTACCATTGGTGTCGCTTCCAAGTATGATTTGGCGAGTCAACATGGGGGTCGTCTTTCTATAGGACCTGTGTAATCCTTGCCATGCCATCTGGTTAAGTTTTAGCACCCCCGTGTCAATTCTCCATATTCTTGTGTATAACGTTATTGGATGAGCTGTGAAGACCGGTCCAGTTCATCTGCATAACTGACGTTAAAGCAAGTAAAAGGCAAGAAAATATAAAGAACCGGAGCAATAGTCAATATTTTGGGACGGAGGGAGTACTTTATTTAAATAGATTATGTCAAAACTAAACTGGAGAAGTAAAAT
>NW_025239351.1:0-3921 GCF_018294505.1 Triticum aestivum
CGTATTTTTCACCTCATGTTATTTCTTAATCCTTGTCCCACTAGGCATCCACTACATGTTTGGTAATGACGTGATGTTTAGGCGTCTAGGAGAAGTTCAGTAGCCAGATCAAGGGCTATCGAGATGGATCTGGGAGCCAAGCAGTAGTTCTTCTGTTAAATTTTGGTTATTACATTTTCTATTGTTACGATTGTGGGATGGTTGATTTTGACTCGGTGTAACATTTGCATTTGTTTCCCCAGCTTGTTGGCGTAGATGCGTGGCACTGCGGCAACTAATCAAGAGCGAGGGCAGTGCACATCAGAGCTACGCTGAATGTAGCGAGCCAACCACGAATTGGGTATGTTCACACGAGGGATGGGAGAGGAGAGGAACATTAACATTTTTCATGATTTGGATGAAAATTTCAGTTCGTAGTTTCTCCGTACGTGGCAACACACTAGAGGTACTCATGGGCTTAGGATGAAAGTAGCGCCAGCAGAATCAGTAGGTTGGATGGGAAGGTGGTTGTTGCCCTTGCCCCTTGGTGCTAGCCTACCGTGGCGGCCTCACTAACTTGCTCATTGCGAATACGAGTTTGTGGGGTCGCGAGTTGCTGCAGATTTGTTTTTATTACTTTTTACAATATTTATTGATGTATCCCTAACTCATCGAGTCATTTTTAGCTTTGATTTCCCATATACGCCAGCCTAAATATCCCATGGTCAGAATATTTGCATGGTTAGTGGACATTGTCCCTTTCTTTCTAATGTTTAGTATTTTATATTGCCGATATAAATAATTTTATCCGCTTAATTTAGGAAGTGCACATAGGTAGGTCAACATATTTTGTAGCTCTTTCAGATGTAAAAGCATATGTTGCATAAGAAATTATTATCTTCCAAGCATACTCACATTTCACTAACAAATAGGGGGAGGTTCAGACTTCAGAACAACGATAAAAAGGTTTGTTCCTCACTCTTTTGTTGGAATTTTAGTTCCAAGTTAACATGATTTCTTATCCGCTTCATAAGTCATGCATTTGCTTAATTAGGTGATAAGTAAAGCAAAAAAATTTGATCATGTTATTGTGGGGTTTGTTTGAACTCCAGCATAAGGAATTCTGATTTAAGAAAAAAAGACTTTTGACTTCTTTAATTACAAATTGATTGCAACATCGTGTTAGTATGTGATTTCTCACATCTGGTTATAATATTTGTGAAGACATGCATTGCACATGCATTGGACGGCGCCGACGCTGTCCCGGGCCACCTCCTCCGCGTATTCTTGGAGCTGTGGCTGGCCAATTTACATGAAATTAATTCCCTCAGTTCTGGTGGCAAATATAATACACATAATCCATATTGTTATGCACTAGTTGCGTGTGTGAAATAGATGGATTATGGTCCCGTACCCAGTAAGATGGATATGTGTGTGTTAGAGAGAGGGAGAGGGGGAGAGAGAGTGAGGAAGAGGGAGGGAGAGTGTGTGCGTGAGGATTTGATGGTAAAAAAGGTCATCAATGTCGTAATATTGAACTCTTAAAGTTAATGTGGCCCCGTTCCAACGCACGGGCGTTCTTCTAGTAGAAATAGGACATGAATTATTGACCCTCGTTTCGTTCGCAAGGTCTCACGCTCCCACCCTGCCTGGCGGCTGGCGATCGATGCGGAAGTGATGATTCCGACGGCGACCACGCTGGATTCAGAAAGAGGCGACTCGGTCGAGCGATAGGGTCACGTCCGATAAATCATGCCGCCTCGGCTTTGCGTTCATGATTCTTAGCGCCGCCACGAGTGGTCGTTGTCCTCATTCTCCGGTCAGTTTTAATAGGGAGGGGATCCACTCTCAGATCGGCGGCGACGAGGGGATCCACTACTCCAATCTCAGGCAACCGATGCACCAGGGAAGGGAAGGACTTCGATGCAGCAGGGGATGGTCTCCACTTTCGTGGCTGTGTAGGGCTCCAGCCTTAAGGTAGGATCGTTCATTGCGACCTAAGGTTTGCCCCTACACAGACGAGTCAGCAAGGCAAAAGGGTCCCTACTACTCTCCCCATGGCGTCCACCGGTACAGACCATTCCCTCCCCTTTATCTTGCATACTCTTATAACCATGGTACTCTACTGGTTTGGTTTTGTACTTATACGACATTCCAAGAAGTAGTATTCCAGTGCAACCAGAAAGTCACCCAGTTGATAGGAATTTCGAGCACAAGGTCACCAACGTGTGTTCTTTACAGCCAAATTATTATGTTCGTATTCTTCTCAGTCATTATAGAACGGCAATACTACTATCAATAGATCAATTGATTCATCTTTTCCTATAAATCCAACCGAGTAAGGTGAAGGCTTTGAATTTTAGTGTGTGTATTTACTCTTTTTTTAAATTACACGTGCTTAGCTCTCTACTTTTCGTCAACTGATTTAATTTATCTTTGTGTTACAAACTCACTTCCTTCATGCTACCTTATCAACGACTGCTCCTCCATACAAGAATCTCGTCGAGCCCATTCTTATGCAGGCACTCACATTCAGCTTAATTTATTTTACTTATTCATTTACTTGAATTATTAGCTTTCTTCATCTGCTCATTATGATGGTGCACGTTGCACATCATAAATTATTTATCAGAGAAGATACGATTTATTTTGACTACCTGTTGAGTGTTTCTAATATTGCTCGCAAAAAATTATAAAATCAGTGTCTACATGTCACTAATTCATCTCATTTGTCGGTTGGTTCAAGGACATCTAGAATAGATGTGTTACTTTTTCATTTCTCCAGCAGCTATTTGCAAAGGAAACAATGTTATTTTGGTTTGTCGGAAAGTTTGGTCAAGTCTCCCGTTTGTTGTATTTACTTTTTAAGCATACCGTTTAAACATTTTAATATTGTCAACAAGAAGGCCCAGGATTATTCAAATTTCATAGTACTATAAATCTATATCTTCTACCAACAGGTGAGTATATATTATGGCCACAATGTCATATTAAAGTTCCACTAATTTAGATTATAACTTTGTTCTGTTCTAAATTGCTCCAAATACAATGCTGATTCGGAAATGATGTGGAAGCCCTCATGGGTGGTTTCAGGGTTCAACTCAGGTTTTTCAAGGCATTATTGATCATCAGGATGCGCACCTTGGACGTTACCACGTTTGAGATGCCGAGAAACCACCCACCGAGAAAGCTGTTATCATATCTATGTTCAAACCTGGAGTTTTGCCAGAGGTAATAGGATGGATTTTTGAGTATAATTAATATGCCTAGAACATAGATCTATTGCCGGAAGTATATCGTTTATGCACATTTATATTTTATTTACTCTATATTCACCGTAGCCGTTGAGCTGAAATTCTTTGCCTAAGTATCTAAGTTCACTCCACCATTAGCATACGAAAATATACCGTACTTTATTATTACAAACACATATACATGCATGCATATACACTTGAGTCTGAACATAGGGAATTTCCACTAATAGAAGTGATTCCCTCTATATCATGTAGTTGCTGAAAATAAGCTCATGTGTGAGACAAAGCTGCCAATACATGGTCTAGGGCTTGAGCATTTTTTTGTCTAAGGTAGACATTTGATTTCTGACCCATTGTAAATTTTCTCACACGGAACACAGTCATGTTTGTTGGTGGAGTAAATAATCATATTCATAAGTGAACTATTTTCTTGGATTTAGTGGTTCTATCTTTAGTTCAAGGGGAGTTCTTTATATACCATTACAATTTTTGAACTTTTGCATAGTAAAACTACACTATGAAATGAATTGCCATGTTAACTTAATTTAACAAAAAGATTATCTGGGCCTATATATTTTTATCACTTCCTAACATTATTGTGCCAAAATAGACGGGCGCAGCAACGCGTGCCATCATTGATCTAGTTGTTTTTCAAAACACTTTTTGCATACAACGTGGTGGGGGGGGG
>NW_025239352.1:0-3921 GCF_018294505.1 Triticum aestivum
CCAATAAATAACGTTGTTCGTTTCGATGATACAAAGAACAAAGTTGCCACCACCCCGGACATCCCTCTAGGCCCGGGCCTCGCCAGTTTTTTTCTTCGGCAAACCTTCACCACCACTCGTTGCCGCCTCCCCACAACTGTCGTGCTGCCTCACCCACCCCCCACCCTAAGATAGATGGTGGGGTAGCCTGCCCAGCGAGGTTCTTCCTCCTCTCCGGTGAGTTCTTCCTCCCTCTCCTGCTGTTACTCCATTGAACCGAAAATCGACTGACACCAACTTCGAAAGTCAGGCGATTGACATGTAGCTATTGTGAATAATTAAACCGATAATCGAACCGGTAAGGACGTCGATTCAAATTTTTACCAGTCAAACCGTCGGTCTGGTCCGGTTTTTTATACTATGTCATCGTTTCCACATGTTTTGAAAAAAAGTTGGCGCATATGTCTTGCTAATTCTAGTGCATAATTAAATATATGTCTTACTAATTATAGTAACAAATAATAAACATGTGATATATGCTCTATAATGTTCTAAATACGGCTCGGCGGCAAAAAGCGCGCGTGCACGGTACAGTTTTCGCTCCAGCCGCGCCAAGGCAAAAACAACACAACACGAATGGACACCATTGCCTACCAGTGTTCCCAAAAATTACACATATCCATTCATCCACCAGTACCAATATGAAGGGCATATTAGTAATTTGACACACACAAATCCCCTTCCTCCCCCGCATGACCAGCCAAATCCCCTTCCTCCCCCGCGTATCGTCAAATCCGCTCCCTCCCATTCCCCTTCCTCTCCCACCGCGGCCACGGCTTCACCTCCTCCACCGCCGAGCCCAACTTCCCTTCCTCGTCCACCTCCACCGCAGAGCACGAATCCCCTCCCTCCCCTTCCCCTTGCTCTTCCACTGCCGGTCAAGACCCCCTCTCCCCCACAATCCGCCTCCACCAAACCCTAGAGTAAGCTGCATCCGCCACCGCCAACGCCACCACACTGCGTCACTGCAGAGCACGGCTCCCCTTGCTCTTCTGCCTCCACCGCCGGTCACCACTCCACCTCAACTGCCAGTCAAGAATCCCCTCCCCCTCCTCTCTGCTCCACCAAACCCTAGAACAAGCCGTTGCCGCGACCGTACGATGCTGCTTCAAGGACCTCTGCGCCACACTGATGGGGAAAAAGACTGCAACAAAGAAACCCCGAGGACGCAAGACAGCAGGTATAATCTTCTTATCCCACCCCACGCCTGCCTATTTGCTGTTCATGCATATGTATGTCTGATGGGTGTGTGGTAAAAGCGTTTTTCTTGTGTTTTATTTAAGTTGCTAGTGTTTCTTGTCCATTAGAGTTCTGGTCATAGTTATGAAAAAAGGGTCTTTGTCCTGCCAAGTGTAGATTTGGGTCACATATTGTTACAAACTTAATCAAAATATAGTACTTTGTTATTAACTACAGATTATACACATAGTAATTCATGCTCATGTGTTCACTCATCTTAGAAGCACCACTGCATCCTTTGGAGGAGTCGCGCATCAGAACATGCATAAGGAACAATTCAAGGCTGCAAGCACTTGGAATTCCTGCACTATCAACATTGTTTGCAGCCAAAACTGTCATTTCACCTGAAAAAAATAAACCCCAGCATAGTAGTGATGATTCTGAAGCTGAGTATCATCCTAATGAGGACAATACCAGTGAAGGAGAGTCATCCGATGATAGTTTAGTAGATGAAACAGAAGCACCGCAGTCCACACCTGTTGCTAGCTCAAACTCTAAGGTGCTAATTTCCTCCATCTAGTCATTCATTGCATAGATATGTTGCTTGTTTGCCGTTGCAGCAGAATTTTATTATTGTTTGTTGATTAACCATGTTTTCATATCTATCAGGGCTGTAAGAATACTAGTCAGAAAACTAGTAAGAAAAGATCTGCTGCCATGCCCCCTGGTGGAGTCAAGCCTCGGCCTCCTAAGAGAGTTCATGCAGACCTCCCAGCTAATCCACGAGTCATAAGGTCGAAGAAAGCTCTATTACAAGATGCTGATGCATGTACTCAAAGTGAGGAAATGTCTGATCCTAAACATCAGACACCAAGTGTCATCCATGAGCCAACTGCTTCTATGGCTTCTGTCCGCCAAGCTGAAGAAATTGCTCCCAACTTTGATGACCATGGTGTTGAAGGCAAGTTCTTACTATTATTATCATATCATGTTCATGTTTTTTTGTTTTAAATTGCTAGACTAGGCTATTAGCTCTGATTGCATGATGAACATACTCTCACTGGATGCTTTTTTCTAAAAAGGTGATGATCCTGGACATTGTGATGATGCCAACTGGATTGCCAATGGAGCTGATCTCATTGCCAAGGAGCTGATCTCATTGCCCATCGTGATGAAGAAAATGAGATGGCCAACGAAGCTGGTGGTAGTGCCCAACCAAATCAGCAAACCCAACCTAACAATAACTCTGAAGGCATGTTATAACCTGAATCTTTCTAGCATCTATTAGAGTTAAACTTCTTGTTCAATCTATTGTTCTATGATATCACAGTATTTAAATAAGCCATTCTAGTGCTGCGGGGTGATGATATTCTCAAGGACAACTCCATTGCTCATTTCTTAATATCACAGTATTTAAATAAGGACAATTTACATAGTACTGAATTTAAAATTGTGTTTCTTGCAATGGATTATATCATGATTTTAGTTTTATCTTCTTCTATCTTTGCTGAAGATATTGCCTTGTTGAAATCTGCTCGAACCGTGTCTTCCGTTCCAGTTAACCTATGCATTTGTAACAATCAGAAACACACCAACATGACAAATACTGCATTATTCCATTTAGTTGTCGTTGCCATATGGTTACTAGTTTATTGTCTTGACTTCTTTGTGAGCTCACTTCCTGTCGTTATAATTACTCATTTTGAAATAATGTTCTCCATTTATTAGTACACTTCTATATGTGTAATTGCGGTTTAATTGTATCCATTCTTGATTTTACCATCTTTTCAGGTCCACAATCCTATGAGGAGCCAAGGGAAAGGGGCCCCAATTTGGGAAAAGGTCTGGAAAGGATCACTCGATGCCGACAGGGCAAACTGCCGCTTGTCATTCCAGAAGGGAAGTTAAGGCCGGAGGCACCTCTTCTTGCTGCAAATTTCGCAACTGAATGCAACATCATAGTTAGACACCATATGCCCGTGTTTAAGCACTGGAAGGATTACATGGACCCAGATGGACATGTCCGAGATGGGATCTTCAGGAACTTTGTAGGAAAAGTTGGTGTAAGTACAAAGTCCAGGCCTTTATCCCTCAAATGGCTATCAACATGTCAATTTTGTGCTATTGTGTCAATTATGTGCTATCATGATACTTACACATGTTTTTTCATCGAACTAGAACAAGTTTCAGATGGACGTTGATGCTGTGCCAGTTAGGAAGGTATGTACTGAAATGCTGAAACGTGCGACTCGCCAACAACAATACAGGCTCAAGAAAGAGTATTTTGACCCGCACCCACTCCATTTGGTGACGAGAATGTCTCCTGTCCCCTCGATGACCGATGAGCAGTGGAATGAGCTAGTGGAAAGCTGGAAGGATCCCAAAAAGATGGTATGTTTCTTCCTCGAGACCAATCTCTCGCCTTCTACATGCTAATCAAGAAATTGTGCCTTACATGTATTTGGTCTGTTGATGTAGGAGATATGTGAAACTAACAAAAATAATCGAGCTCAAGTTAAGTTTCACCAAACCACTGGCTCCAGCTACCCTGTGCACTGTGATAATCTGGTAAGTCAAACATGTAGCTCTGGATGTGCATTGTCATGAGAAATATTCTTGACCATAGGTTAATGTAAACTGTTGCGTCCATGTAGTAACTGTGTATGATGCTCCCTTGCCTTCATATTTGTTGTTTCCAGGATG
>NW_025239353.1:0-3921 GCF_018294505.1 Triticum aestivum
GATGAATTTGACGCATATGTGCGTAATGCTGACCTTGAGGAATTCATGCAAGATAAGTGCCCTCAATACCAATATTTTACTGATTCATTTGTGAGAAGGTTTAAATTTACATCCTCACGCAATTCTCAAAGTGTCCTGCTTGATATTTATGATAAATCATATACTATGGACCTAGAAGATTTTACTACTGCTTGTAAACTTCCGTAGTGGGGAAGTGTTGATGAACCTCGTAAATCTGAATATAAAGACTTCCTTGCTAGTATTACGGTGGGAGAATATAGAGAAATAGCGCAAGCTACCATAGGGAGCATTCATTTTCATGCTATACATTATTTTGCTCTTTTCATTGGTAGATGCATTAATGGTAAAGATGAAGCATGTCACATGTGTGTCCCTGATCTTTGTGTGCTCAAGAGTATTGTATTAGGTGATAAACAATACAACTTGGGGGCAATTGTCGCACATAGGTTGCATCATAATGGTTTAGCTGGAGACTTGTTTGGAGGAATTTATGCGACCCATGTGGCTAATTATCTTGATTTACCTATACATGAAAATGATACGGAATTGCCTCCCGCTTATTTAGATTATAATGCCATGGTTAGTCATCATTTTCTTGAGAGGAATGAACAATTCCTCCAATATCGACTAATCTTTGACAGATGTCGTGCTGTCCATATTACTCTTCCTGCTCCTGCCCTTTTTGATTATCAGGAAAAAAGAAGATATGTTATAACTAGGGAGGAGGCAAATGAGTACGAGAGGAGGACAAAAGCAGCTCGCCGTCAGGTCGCAGCGCAGGAGGCAATGGCTGCTGCATCTCAGTATGACCCCACTTACAACTTCGGATATCAGCCAGGCGATCCATGGGCATAGACCAACTTAGGCCAAAAGCCTAAGCTTGGGGGAGTACGTATTTCTCACCGACTTTACATTCATGTTCACACACTCATTCTAGTGTCGGTGCTCATACTCTTTCATTGTACTATCCAAGCTAGTTTAATTTCTTTTTCCTGCTTTCTTATTGTGTGTTAGATAAAACCTTAAGAAAACCCAAAAAAATTAGTTAGTTTAATTTCCATGCTTGTAGTAGTAATTAAAATGAAAACCCAAAAAGATTTCTCGTTCTTTTTTTTTACTTGTTGGGAGCTTTCCCGTGTAAATAGTTTTATTTCCCTTCTTTCCTTTTGGGGTCAAGAGTAGAAGACCATAATGAAAATGTTTAGTGGCTCTCATATGCATGATTGTTGATTTAATCAAGAGCCCATATTACCTTGTCTTCTCCCTTCAATTGAATGCTTGCAGATTCCAGCTTAGTCCAATGCATGTGCACTATTATTATTATACACATCGTTCGGTCGTGCAAGTGAAAGGCAATAATGATGATATATGATGGACTGATTGAGATGAGAGAAGCTGGTATGAACTCGACCTATCTCGTTTTTGTAAATATGACGAGTTCATCGTTCCTGATTCAGCCTATTATGAATAAACATGTTTGCAATGACAATTAGAGATTATAGTTGCTTATGCCATGCTTAATTAGCTAGGAGCTTATAATGGTTTACCTTGCGTGCCAACATGCTATTAAAATGGTTGTGATGTGGTATGATAGGGTGGTATCCTCCTTTAAATGAATTGAGTGACTCGACTTGGCACATGTTCACGCATGTAGTTGAAACAAAATCAACATAGCCTTCACGATATTTATGTTCATGGTGGATTATATCCTACTCATGCTTGCACTCGGTGTTGATTAATTTTAATGCATGTTCATGACTGTTGTCGCTCTCTCAGTTGGTCGCTTCCCAGTCTTTTGCTAGCCTTCACTTGTATTAAGCGGGAATACTACTTGTGCATCCAAACTTCATAAACCCCAAAGTTATTCCATATGAGTCCACCATACCTTCCTATATGCGGTATTTACCTGCCGTTCCAAGTAAATTTGTATGTGCCAAACTCCAAACCTTCAAATGAAATTCTGTTTTGTATGCTCGAGCAGCTCATGTTTCAACTAGGGCTATCTGTATCTTCCATGCTAGGTGGGTTATTCTTAAGAGGAGTGGACTCCGCTCCTCATTCACGATAAAATGGTTGGTAACCGGGATGCCCAGTCCCATGATCAAAAAGATCAAAATAAATCAAAATAATTAAACAAAACTCCCCCAGGACTGTTGCTAGTTGGAGGCACTCGTTGTTTCGAGCAAGCCATGGATTGATGATTGTTGGTGGAGGGGGAGTATAAATTTTACCATTCTGTTTGGGAACCACCTATAATGTGTGTAGCATGGAATATATCGAGATCTCATAGTTGTTATGTTGACAGTGAAAGTATTCCGCTCAAAATGTTATTTATCTCTCTATTTCAAAATCGAGCTCTGGCACCTCTACAAATCCTTGCTTCCCTCTGCGAAGGGCCTATCTATTTACTTTTATGTTGAGTCATCACCCTCTTATTAAAAAGCACCCGCTGGAGAGCACACTGTCATTTGCATGCATTACTATTAGTTTATATCGGGTATGACTTGACTTGATCTCTTTTACCATGAATTACAATGTTTAGTCACTCTTTGATCTTTTACCATGAATTACCATTTGACAGCTGCATTCACGTTTAATAGGGCACCATCTAAATCCGTTGAGACGTCACGGTATGAACTATGGTTTAGCAGTAAACCTAAGTTGTCGTTTCTTAAAGTTTGGAGTTGCGATGCTTATGTGAAAAAGTTTCAACCTGATAAGCTCGAACCCAAATCGGAGAAGTGCGTCTTCATAGAATACCCAAAGGAAACTGTTGGGTACACCTTCTATCACAGATCCGAAGGCAAATTATTCGTTGCTAAGATGGATCCTTTCTATAGAAGAAGTTTCTCTCCAAAGAAGTGAGTGAGGGGAAAGTAGAACTTGATGAGGTAATTGTACCTTCTCCCTTATTGGAAAGTAGTTCATCATAGAAATCAGTTCCAGTGATTCCTACACCAATTAGTGAGGAAGTTAATGATGATGATCATGAAACTTCAGATCAAGTTGCTACCAAACCTCGTAGGTCTTCCAGAGTAAGATCCGCACCAGAGTGGTACGGTAATCATGTTCTAGAAGTCATGTTACTAGACCATGATGAACCTACGAACTATGAGGAAGCGATGATGAGCCCAGATTCCGCAAAATGGCTTGAGGCCATGAGATCTGAGATAAGATCCATGTATGAAAACAAAGTATGGACTTTGATTGACTTGCCCAATGATCGGCGAGACATTGAGATTAAATGGATCTTCAAGAGGAAGACGGACGCTGATAGTGTTACTATCTACAAAGCTAGAATTGTCGCAAAAGGTTTTCGACAAGTTCAAGGTGTTGACTACGATGCGAGTTTTTCACTCGTATCTATGCTTAAGTCTATCTGAATCATGTTAGCAATTGCTGCATTTTATGAAATCTGGCAAATGGATAAACAAAACTGCATTCCTTAATGGTTTTCTTAAAGAACAGTTGTATATGATGCAACCAGAAGGTTTTGTCAATCCTAAAGGTGCTAACAAATTGTGCAAGCTCCAGCAATCCATCTATGGACTGGTGCAAGCATCTCGGAGTTGGAATATATGCTTTGATGAGTTGATCAAAGCATATGGTTTTATATAGACTTTTGAAGAAGCCTGTATTTACAAGAAAGTGAGTGGGAGCTCTGTAGCATTTCTAATATTATATGTGGATGACATATTGTTAATTGGAAATGATATGGAAATTCTGGATAGCATGAAAGGATACTTGAATAAGAGTTTTTCAAAGCAAGACCTCGATGAAGCTGCTTACACATTGAGCATCAAGATCTATATAGATAGATCAAGACGCTTGATAAGATTTTTCAATGAGTACATACCTTGATAAATTTTTGAAATAGTTCAAAATGGAACAGTCAAAGAA
>NW_025239354.1:0-3920 GCF_018294505.1 Triticum aestivum
CGTCCTCGGCGTTTCTTAATCTGAAATCTGGCTAACAAAAGAGACAAGGTGTACACATTGTATATGTATATGTCGTCCATTTTCACTGATCTCAGTTGGGGCACATGTGACACAGTTATACAAGAGCACCCTTCAAAAGTCGTGAAATATAAAGCCAATATATTGTCGCAAGAAGTCAAAGGCATGAAAAAATTGCAACTCAGGTTGCACATATAAGTGAAGCTCTTATTCATATCAAAAGATTGACAATGCTTATCATTAAACCATCGCAACAATGATGAACCATCACCAAGATTAGAGGTCATATCAAAATGATTAAACATTGGCACAATTATTTTCAAACATATTTGATCCAAATATGATTTATTCCCTGATTCACTTGATTCTTTTGCATCGATAGTTAATTCAATGGGTTCACTCAAAATTGTTTGAACACATGGCAAAGTCAAAATATCAACATAGTCCTCTAAAATAGCTGGTGTGATCAAAGTTGTGGGTAGCTCACCGCATGGTGCATTTAAAATGACAAGACATTCATCATACTCATGTGGTGGTGGAAGATTAGTACCTTTGTCATTACCTCTTATGATCAACTCAGATGATGTAGGCACTCTCAGTGATGATGTGTCACATGGTGGAGGTGATGTAGTCCTCACAACAACGGATGTGGTTGTCATAGTATGCCTAGTAGTTGAAGGGACAATCGTATCAACTCTTGGAATGTGCATCTCGTGCCTGTTCTCCTTGTGGGCAACACGTCGTTTTATTTCCTGTTCAGCTTTGCAAGCAAGATGAAACAAATGGTCCATAGGATAACACTCTTCATGAATTAGTATCTCCTAAATCTCATGATTTAATCCTCCCCAAAATCTATCCATAAAATCTTCTTCACTTTCTTCTAAAGAGGAATGCAGGAAGGTAGTTTGTAAAGTATCATAATATTTCGTTACGGTGTCACTACCTTGTTTCAAATGTTGCAACTTTTTAATCATGTCACGTGTATAATAAGCGGGAACGAATGTATGTCGCATGGCAAGTTTCAAATCATCCCAAGTAGTAGGTATATCATTAGGGTGTAGCCGACAATATTCAGTCCACCAAACTATAGCATAACCAGTGAAAGAACCAACCGCAACCTTAACGTTTTTACGTTCATCAAAATTATGGGAAGTAAATATATTATTTATGTCGAATTCCCATTCAATATATAAAGCAGGTCTAAAACGTCCATTAAATGATGGTATAGGAACAGTAACCTGATCATGCGCATTTGGATGTTTATGCACCTCTCGTGATCGTTGTGGAATTTGCAAAGGTGGTGGCACGTCTCCCGCGATCGACAAAGCCCATGAATTGACCCTAGATCCTGTCATGATTAGTAGAAACAAGAAACAAAATCCAAAAATAATGTTCCTATAACTACTAGGATGTGGTGGTAAAACGCTCACAGTAAAGCAAATATCAATGTCTTACAAGTTCTTACCATGCAGCGGGCGGTGATCGGCAACCAGCGGTGTCAAGTAACTCCAAAAGTTGGGTAAAGCGATAGCCAGGTGAACGTATGTATACATGGTGTAGAAATATGTGAAGCTGGGTTGGCTTTATATGTGTGGGAAAAATGCTACAACCACAATAGTTAATGTAAGCTGAAAATTCGCTCAAAAGTGGTCGAGTGCTGGCCCTAGGCTAGAACATACAAGAGACGCGAGCCTAAGACACCAGTGAAATCACGTGGCAACGCGATGCACAAAAGAAACTCTTGTGAATATGGTATAAAATGAAGCGATGGAGTGAGAGAGGTGTCAACAATATTTTCCTCAATGTTTTTTTATCCGAAACAACGCACGTGAAAACCTTCTTGTAACATCCCCAATCCCTCCGTGCAATCTTTTTTTTCAATTGTCAACCAAGCAACATGGCAAAAACTAAGGTGGACTCTCTCTCTATTTTTTTAATAAGTCCAACAGCATGACGCTTGAATCCAAACAATTTGCACCTCCCTCTTTTTCACCTTTACCCAAATCACGTTGGATGCTAGTGGTTGGACGTCCCAGATATGTGGATCACCACTTGCCCTTTTTTTTAATCTTTCCTTATGCTCTCTCTCCAAAACAACCAACAAATCAACTCTTTCCAAACAAAAGACACGATCAGCACTTCCTCCCTTTTTTTTCTAACTCTCTTCCTTCATTTCTTTAATTTCTTGTCTCCCGGTTTACCACAAAAAAGGACCAAGTCCAAAACAAAAACGAATCAGAACTTTTTTTGTTTCAAGGAAACGTCCAACCAACCGAAAGTTGTGCTTTTTTTTCAACCTGCCGTACGAACTGACGGGCCAAACTTGTGCGTGAGATGTCCCTCCGAATATTTTGTACGTACCTTCTCTCTCTCCTGCTTTTTTTTACGTGATGAGCCAAATCTCCAGCCTGTATGGTAGGATCCAAACGATTTGCACTTTCCTTACCAAGCGAACGTGATTACGTGCTCTTTTATTTCTTGCCAAATTCAAAAACGTGACAAATATCTCAAAGGATAGCCACGAATCTAGCTTTCCAAATCAGCAACATCCTAGTGCTGATTTAAAGGGAAACTAGTACGGATCTGTACCCCATTTTTTTAGGACGCTCAAACTTTCCTTATTGATTTTTCTCAAAGATCCAAACGAAATATTGGTCCTTCCTTTTTTTTATGCGGCTGATCCAAGTTGCCTTTCAAGGAGGATTTGGTCTGATCTATTTTCCCGAGAGTTGATTCGAAATAAAATAATATCCAAACTTTCCAACAAACTCTTTCTCTTTCCGTTCTGAATAGATCTGCACGTCCTCCTTTTTTTGCTCTATTTTTTTTGTTGCGATCTCCAAGGATCAGGTGACGTGATGGTTAGTACTTTTCTTGAGAGCACAACTTTCCAAACGCCCTTGTACTCCCTTTGGACCTTCCTCACGTGACACAACTCCCTTTTTTTCCAAGATCCAAGCTCCAACGCAAGTGCCCTTTCCTTCTTTTTTTTGCCTCGTGGATCAAACAAATCTGGACTGCTTTTATCTCTTGGTCTCGTTCTCCAAAAGCACCTACGGGAGCAAACTTGCCTAAAAAGATCCCTTTTTTGCTTGAAACTTTTCTCAATTGTTTCTCTCCTCGAGATGAATGATGCTCTAAGACGGCGATGAACGCCAGCAGCGGATGAATGGTGGTGATAGCAACAACGGTGGTGAAGAAAATTAGTGGCAAAGAAACATCACGATGAAGTGGATGATGGTGTGAGCGGACGCGACGTGAAAAAAAATGTGACTACAACTCGAAACTCTAAAAGACTAGACACTAAAACCAGCGACTCGACACACGATGTAACTGAAAATTCAACAAAACAAAACCTAAGTGGCAATGGAGCAAAGGCTCAGACTGTTCGGGATATGATGAACTAATCTAACTTTTTTTGTGGCTTTTTCTTGGACTATAGGTATGAAGAACTTATGCAATCTAACTATGAAAACTGGAAAATCTCACCGAGTAACCTGAAAACTGATACCACTTGATAGAGGCGAGGGTCCCGATCTTTCAATGAGATGATAACTATCGATTTGGTGGAGACGACTTTGACGATCCGACTACAAACGTGCACGACATTGCGCCTTAGCAATCGCTAAACCAACTCCGGGAGGTTATTGACCACGCTGGAGCACGATCAACCTGACCACGAAGGTCTATTCCTGCAAGCAATCGAAGAACAAGCAAGAATATGATTAAGCAATCTGAATATTGCGAGTATGGATGAAGTACTGATAAAAGTGGGGTTTCATAAGCGGTCTTAGTCTGGTCGTTGGACACAAACGAAGTACACGAAGTTGCAGCGATGGCTAACTTTTAACTAAATAAAACCCCAGTCTAAACGATGCCTTAAGGGCTATATTTATAGGGAA
>NW_025239355.1:0-1239 GCF_018294505.1 Triticum aestivum
GACAGTAGTCGAAATTATCCTTAAAGGACTAAGTAAATGATTCTCGGTTATGGAGGTGATAAAGAGTTCGTCGTAAAGAGTTACGTTGATGCAAGCTTTGACACAGATCTGGATGACTCTGAGTCTTGATCTAGATACATATTGAAAGTGGGAGCAATTAGCTAGAGTAGCTCCGTGTAGAGCATTGTAGACATAGAAATTTGCAAAATACATACAGATCTGAATGTGGTAGACCCGTAGACTAAAACTTCACTCACAAGCAAAACATGATCACACCTTATTACTCTTGGGTTTTAATCACATAGGGATGTGAACTAGATTATAGACTCTAGTAAACCCTTTGAGTGTTGGTCACATGGCAATGTGAGCTATGGGTGTTAATCACATAAAGATGTGAACTATTGGTGTTAAATCACATGGCGATGTGAACTAGATTATTGACTCTACTACAAGTGGGAGAGTGACACTACTAGGAAAAGGGCTATAGATGGAGTTGACACTACTGGCGCACCAGACATGTGGTGCGCCATTACTATATACTAATGGCGCACCATGTGTTGGTACGCCATTAGTGTGGTAGACACTAATGGCGCACCATGTCCACGGTGCGCCATTAGTAAAAAAAATTAATTTTTTCAAAACTACTAATGGCGCACCGTGGGAGTGGTGCGCCATTACTAGTTGAACTTCAACTAGTAATGGCGCATCACATCCACGGTGCGCCATTAGTAAAAAAAAAAATTTTAATTTTTTGTCAAAACTACTAATGGCGCACCGTGGGAGTGGTGCGCCATTACTAGTTGAACTAGTAATGGCGCACCATGCCACGGTGCGCCATTAGTAACTTGGCCACCACTTCCACCGAATGCACCCCAACCCCCCCGTGGATCGCCTTTTCAGTTTAAAAAAAATAAAAGAAAATGATGAAAATGTCAAAAAAAATAAAAGAAAATAAGTTTCCCATGTGATATGTGGTCTAGTTGTTGGGAAAATTTGCAAATATGAATTTCGACTTCACTTGCAAAATCTCTCGAGAATTTGTAAAAATGGGCATAACTTTTGCATACTAACTCGGATGAAAAAGTTTTTTATATGAAAAATCATCTACTCGAAAAGTTACATCCGAATTTAACAAGGGGAACCCCGTTAAACATTTTCAAAATCCTCAAAAACCTAACAGAAAAAAAATACGGGGCTTTTAAGATCTCAAGAGGCAAAAAAATTCAAAAAAAAAAAAAA
>NW_025239355.1:1249-3920 GCF_018294505.1 Triticum aestivum
CATCTCTGGTGAGCTCCTCCTCCCTCATCTACGGTGAGCTCCTCCTCCCTCCTCTCCGGTGAGCTCCTCCTCCCTCCTCTCCGGTGAGCTCCTCCTGCCTCCTCTCCTCCCATCTCCTCATGGTTTCTCCTTCCTCCTCTCCGATGCTCCGGTGAACTCCTCTCTGGCGACCTCCTCCTCCTCTCCGGCGATGTAGGCGAGCGCCTCTCCGGTCACCTCCTCCTCCTCCTCTCCGGTAAAAGAAAACGGCAAAAGAACGTACAAGATCCAAAAACGGGAACAAAATTTGAAATAATATCGTGCAAAAAAATGAGCAAAAAAACGAGCAAAAAATGGGCAAAAAATCGCGATCCAGATCCAAATTCAAAATTCAAAAATAGCAATGGCGCACGGTGGGGATTAGACGGTGCGCCACTACTATTTTCCCGCCTTCAAAATTCAAAAATACTAATGGCGCACCATGGTCTATACTAATCGCGCACCAGTGACATGTACTAATGGCGCACCGTGGCCTATACTAATGGCGCACCAGTGGTGCGCCATTAGTATAAATTACTAATGGCATGCTAGTAATGGCGCACCAGTGATGCGCCATTAGTAGGCAAAACTGGTGCGCCATTAGTAGGCCTTTTCCTAGTAGTGTGAAGGAAATATGCCCTAGAGGAAATAATAAAGTTGTTATTTATATTTCCTTATATCATGATAAATGTTTATTATTCATGCTAGAATTGTATTAACCGGAAAATTGGTACATGTGTGGATACATAGACAAAACAGAGTGTCCCTAGTATGCTCTTCTTGACTAGCTCGTTAATCAAAGATGGTTAAGTTTCCTAGCCATAGACATGTGTTGTGATCTGATGAACGGGATCACATCATTAGAGAATGACGTGATGGACAAGACCCATCTGTTATCTTAGCATAATGATCGTTAAGTTTTATTGCTATTGCTTTCTTCATGACTTTTACATGTTCCTTTGACTATGAGATTATGCAACTCCCGGATACCGGAGGAATACCTTGTGTGCTATCAAACGTCACAACATAACTGCATGATTATAAAGATGCTCTACAGGTGTCTCCGAAGGTGTTTGTTGGGTTGGCATAGATCATGATTAAGATTTGTCACTCCGAGTATCGAAGAGGTATCTTTGGGCCCTCTCGGTAATGCACATCACAATAAGCCTTGCAAGCAATTGACTAATGAGTTAGTTGCGGATGATGCATTACGGAACGAGTAAAGAGACTTGCCGGTAAGAATATTGAACTAGGTATGAAAATACCGATGATCGAATCTCAAGAAAGTAACATACCGATGACAAAGGGAACAACGTATGTTGTTCTTACGGTTTGTCTG
Source organism: Triticum aestivum (assembly GCF_018294505.1). Classification (NCBI taxonomy): domain Eukaryota; kingdom Viridiplantae; phylum Streptophyta; class Magnoliopsida; order Poales; family Poaceae; genus Triticum; species Triticum aestivum. The sequence continues at coordinate 2,607 of NW_025239355.1, forward strand.
ATAAAGATCTTCATAGAATATGTAGGAACCAATATGAGCATCCAGGTTCTGCTATTGGTTATTGACCGGAGATGTGTCTCAGTCATGTCTACATAGTTCTCGAACCCATAGGGTCCGCACACTTAATGTTCGATGACGATTTGTATTATGAGTTATGTGTTTTTGGTGACCGAAGATTGTTTGGAGTCCCGGATGAGATCACGGATATGACGAGGAGTATTGAAATGGTCGAGAGGTAAAGTTTGATATATTGGAAGGTAGTATTCGGACACCAGAAGGGTTCCGGAGTGTATCGGGTACATATCAGAGTACCGGAGGGGTTACCGGAACCCCCCAGAGAAAGATATGGACCATATGGGCCATAAGAGGGAGGCACACCAGCCCACAAGGGGCTGGCACGCCCCCCACCAAGGGAAACTGAATTGGACAAGGGGTGGGGGCGGCGCCCCCCTTTCCTTCTCCTCTTCCCCCTCCCTTCCCCTTTTCCCCCTCCGGAAGAAGGAAAAAAGAGGGGGGCCGAATCCTACTAGGAGTGGAATCCTAGTAGGACTCCCCCCTTGGCGCGCCCCCTTGGTGGCCGGCCTTCTCCTCCCCTTCTTTATATATGGGGGCAGGGGGCACCACAAAGCATAACAATTGTTCTCTTAGCCGTGTGCGGTGCCCCCTCCACAGTTTACTCCTCTGGTCATAGCGTCGTAGTGCTTAGGCGAAGCCCTGCGCGGATAACATCACCAACTTCATCACCACGCCGTCATGCTGACGGAACTCTCCCTCGACCCTCTACTAGATCAAGAGTTCGAGGGACTTTATCAAGCTGAACGTCTGCTGAACACGGAGGTGCCGTACGTTCGGTACTTGGATCGGTTGGATCGTGAAGACATTCGACTACATCAACCGTGTTAACTTAACGCTTCCGCTTTCGGTCTACGAGGGTATGTGGACACACTCTTCCCCTCTCATTGCTATGCATCTCCTAGATAGATCTTGCGTGAGCGTAGGAAAATTTTGAAATTGCATGCTACGTTCCCCAACAGGTCGCCCTCTTCTGTGCGTCCGGCATGCCCACTGCACAGTGCTGCGAGCCCGTCCTCGCTGCTGTCGACATCGGCGTCTCCTGCCTCTGCCGCGGGGCCGCAACTCGCCATGGCGGGCCTCAACGCCGGCCACCTTGTTACGCTCTACAGATCCTGCGGCGGTCTCCATCCCGGCGGCGCCCACCTCGCCTCCGCCGCCCGCGAAGGTACGCACCACACGCCGCCTCCTTCCCTGCCTCCCTCCCTACCTCTCTCTCTCTCTCTCTCTCTCTCTCTCTCT
>NW_025239356.1:0-3920 GCF_018294505.1 Triticum aestivum
ACGCCCGGGAATCAGGAGTACTCCATGGCCCGTCCGACACGACACATAGCTTAGGGAAGGCGTGTTGCCTAGCATTTTCACTTTCATGTGGGACCACCATTGAGCAAACCAACTATTGGCAAACCGCACCCCGCCCGCCACCGGGTTGGAAAACAAAAATGAGGGGAAGATCTAGCTGTAGCACGGAAGCCAAGAAATTTGGTGTCAGATGGGGCTCATTGATAAAGTAGGAGCATTCCGTACTAGTAGTACTACTCCTACTTAGTACCACTAATACTATATTACTAGTACTACCACTATACAACTAGTAGGTACGTGCACGGCACAACATCGTAGGAACAAAAAACAGGAAGATCTTGTTTTGGGTGATTTATCTTTTTTTCAATCAACGTAGTATGAATAATATGATGTGGGGGGGCACCCATGAATCTTATGTGGCTTGGTTGCATGGCTACGAAAAGTTAGAGAAAAATAAATAGATAATGTGTTTAGAGTGCACTCCACGAAATAGATATACTTTGGATCCATTGCAACGGACCGGCACATCTATATCTATACCCCCTATATAGTGTGTGAAAAACTTTGAAAGTTGGTCGTTGGATGAAGCCAATCCGACGGTACAAAGATGGCAAATCTGAGCACTACTGGTCGTTGGATATCATCCACCAGATTCTGCCACATGTATAATCTAGAAGACTCCATGGTTGAACTTAATTCATGACTAACTTTGCCACAACTAAGCTTAGGCAAAGTTATTAGTTCTTCAAAATGAGGGCCACAAGTTGGCAAGCCTAAGGGAATCTTGCCACATTTTTTGTGTGTATGTCATGTGGGGCCTTAGTGTGGCTTTCCTAAGGTGTGGCTTGAACCAAACACTCACCTAAGTTAATCAAACATGCCTAACCTTACGTGTGGCAATCTTTGGCAATCTTAGTGGCTGTTTGGTTCCTAGCCACACCTTGCCACACTTTGCCACAACTAACCTTAGGAAAGTTTGACCAAGTTAGGTAGGTGTTTGGTTCTAGCCACACCTAAGGAAAACATTTTTTTATGAGCAGTGAGCCCCACATGTCATAGACATAAAGGGGCTGTTTGGTTCTAGGCCTGGCATTGCCACACTTTGCCACACATTTTTGCCAAGCTTGCCGAAGGTTAGTTCATCAAAATGAGAGCCACAAGTTGGCAAGCCTAAGGGAATCTTGCCACATTTTTTATGTGTATGCCATGTGGGGCCCAAGTGTGGCTTGCCTAAGATGTGGCTTGAACCAAACACTCACCTAAGTTTGTCAAACTTGCCTAACTTTAGGTGTGGCAATCTTTGGTAAAGTTAGTCACAAACCAAACAGGCCCTAATAACTGTGTGGTAAGATTACCTTAGGCAAGCCAAAGTGTGGCTAACAAGGGTCTGTTTGGTTCATGACTAACTTTGCCACAACTAAGCTTAGGCAAAGTGCGGCTGCCACAAAAAGTGTGGCTAACAAAATGGCCACCACAAGTGTGGCAGGATTTGGCAAGAAGTTGAGTCTATGACATGTGGACCATGTAACTAGAAAAGTATGGCAAGCCACAAGTGTGACAATGAACCAAACACATGCCTAAGATATTGTGGCACGCCTAAGCTTAGGCGTGGCAACCTTAGGCTGCAAACCAAACATCTATATATCTATATCTATACCGCAATATAGTGTGTGAATAACTTTGAAAGTTGGTCATTGGATGAAGCCAATCCGACGGTACAAAGATGGAAAATCCGAGCACTACTTGCCGTTGGATATGATCTACATTCCACCAGATTTTGCCACATGTAGAATCTAGAAAACTCCACATGTAGAAGCATAGTGCACAAACCACTAGAATCTCATGCGTGCAATGCACGTGTACCTTACTAGTACTAGTTGGTAGTAGTAAGAAATAAATTCCAGTTTTGGCACGAGCTCGTACAGCGGGAGCACCACAAGGCCTGCCGCAAGAGTTACATTTCCCTCTCGGGGCCCATGGGACCGAACTTCAGTGGCTTAGTGCCCGGCCTATGAGTCAATGACATGCGGACCTTAAATGCGGCTGGCCCACATGTCATTCTCATGGTGGTGGTGTGGTTCGCGACTCACTTATTCGAGATGAACCGACCGATGGTGGCGTGGCCGTGGCGAGGGTGCCACAGCTGGGCGTCGGGGCATTACGAGGCGTAGATGGCCACACCGGCGGGTATTACCAGTAGTACAGAAGTACTCCAGCTGAGGATTTATGCCCGAGAAGAAATGTGTCACAGCCGCTGGATGAAAAATTGATGGTGCAGGAGTATGGATCGGAGCACAGCAGCGGAGCAGGCAAACCGCGTCCAATCGGGTGTGTCTGTGGTAGAAAGTTGATGGTCTCCGTAGTTCAGCTGGCCCGCATGTCATGCACACAAAGGCAGAGGAGCGGTGGGGCTGAGAGGGATGAGGGGCACGTTGGGGGGATGAGGATCCCCTGACGCGAACAATCCTACCATTCTGTCACTGACATGTGGGACCCACAAGCGTGGGTCCCACCTGTCAGCAAAGGAAAGGCAGGGCAAGGCAGTGATAGCCACGTCAGAGGATCCATGTCCACACGGGGGACGTCGTGCCATGGGTTGGAGCGGCGTCGTGGGAAGCGCGTGTGGGTGTTGAAGTGGTAGAAACAAGAAACGTGATGGTTGTCGTGGTTCAACTTCCATGGACAAGCTGTCATGTTTTCTGACACATGTATATCAAAACTAGAGTGTTTATATTTCAAGCACGTGAACAAGTATTGTTCTACTACTTTGGATCCATTGCAACGCATGGGCCAGCACATTGGTAGTAGTAGTGTCCATCTCTATCTCTAGAGGCCTTCCCCCGTTCATCCTTTTCTCTCACAAGATAAACTACTCATACAAATGCATCTTGATGTTCCATGGAACGCACGAGGATGTTTCCTTGGGGGTCTCTCCAGCGCGGCGTGGCCGTAGTTGCAAGTTGACTCCCCTTGAGATGTCGGCGTTGAGGGGCACTCGGATTTCCTCCGATGAGCAGGTAAGATGAGTTTGATCATGTAGTAAATGCATTCTAAAGACTACTTCCGTGTCCATTTCCTAATTCTCCCCCTGCTCACTGTTTCACAGGTTAGGCTCGGTGCAAGTGGAGATTGGCTTGCATATGTACGGGAGGGTACCAACATCAATTTGCACAACATTTACAATGGTGACACCGTTCCCGTAGAACCTTTGTCCAACATTGGGATCAGCCATGCAACAGGACACCACATGAATTGGTACGATGGAACCACGGTGAGATTGAATAAGATAACACGAACCTTGCACATGGAGGTCAAAGGCGGACCATGCTGTCTGCGGCCGATTTGTTGCCGTACGAGTACGAAGACGATGTGCTCCTTTCTAACCGCATCTTAGCGGTGACAAACCAGGGGACTTATTATGTATGGGACACATCCGACGATATACACCCTCTCTCCCAGTTTATTTGTTTTGAATCTTTTGGTTTTATAAGTTTCAAATTCAAATTTAGAGCTCCCCATCACATGTTGGGATTACAATGTCCATTAAATCATTGTGTGCATGTGTAGTAAAGAAACAAATCTCGAGTTTGGCAAGAGTTCGTGCAGCGGTAGCACCACAAGCCCTGGCGCAGGAGTTACATTTCCCTCTTAGGGCCGTCGGGGCTGAGCTTCAGCGCCTTACTACACCTACCTTTGAGTCAATAACATGTGGACCCGATAGGTGACTGATACGTCTCCAACGTATCTATAATTTTTGATTGTTCCATGCTATTATATTACCCCTTTTGGATGTTTATGGGCTTTATTTTACACATTTATATCATTTTTGGGACTAACCTACTAACCGGAGGCCCATCCCATATTGCTGTTTTTTTGCCTATTTCAGTATTTCGAAGTAAAGG
>NW_025239357.1:0-1257 GCF_018294505.1 Triticum aestivum
CTTTCTGACTTCATTTGTTATTTCTAATGCATTTACTAATTATTTTGAGATATAAGACCCTAAAATTGAAAAGCATTTCAAATGAACTCCGAAAAGGTTGGAAGTTGGCATGGTATCATCATTAAATCCACATAGCATGTGCAAGAAAGTTGAGAGGGTTACGGCAAAAACTGGATGCACTTCGTGTACAAAACGGACAATCTCTTGCGAAGTATCAAGATTTCATACGGAAACTCGTCTGTTACAAAGGGATTTCATATTTTAAAACTTATTTGAGCTCCTGACTTTTTGTGTGTTCAAAATGCACCATCCAAATCCACATCATCATTTTTCAATCCTTTCTGACTTCATTTGTTATTTTTCATGCATTTACTAATTATTTTGAGCTATAAGACCGTAAAATTGAAAAGCATTTAAAATGAACTCTAAAAAGGTTGGAAGTTGGCATGGAATCATCATTTCATCCACATAGCATGTGCAAGAGAGTTGATAGGGTTACGGCAGAAACTGGATGCACTTCGTGTACAAAACGTACAATCTCTTTCAAAGTATCAGGATTTCATACGGAAACTCGTCTGTTACAAGGGGATTTCATTTTTTAAAACTTATTTGAACTCCTGATTTTTGTGTGTTCAAAATGCACCATCCAAAGCCACATCATCATTTTTCAATCCTTTCTGACTTCATTTGTTATTTCTCATGCATTTACTAATTATTTTGAGATATAAGACCCTAAAATTGAAAAGCATTTCAAATGAACTCCGAAAAGGTTGGAAGTTGGCATGGTATCATCATTTCATCCACATAGCATGTGCAAGAAAGTTGAGAGGGTTACGGCAAAAACTGGATGCACTTCGTGTACCATACGGACAATCTCTTGCGAAGTATCAGGATTTCATACGGAAACTCGTCTGTTAAAAAGGGATTTCATATTTTAAAACTTATTTGAGCTCCTGACTTTTTGTGTGTTCAAAATGCACCATCCAAAGCCACATCATTATTTTTCAATCCTTTCTGACTTCATTTGTTATTTCTAATGCATTTACTAATTATTTTGAGATATAAGACCCTAAAATTGAAAAGCATTTCAAATGAACTCTAAAAAGGTTGGAAGTTGGCATGGAATCATCATTTCATCCACATAGCATGTGCAAGAAAGTTGAGAGGGTTACGGCAAAAACTGGATGCACTTCGTGTACAAAACGGACAATCTCTTTCAATGTATCAGGATTTCATACGGAAACTCGTCTGTTACAA
>NW_025239357.1:1267-3076 GCF_018294505.1 Triticum aestivum
AAATTGAAAAGCATTTCAAATGAACTCTAAAAAGGTTGGAAGTTGGCATGGAATCATCATTTCATCCACATAGCATGTGCAAGAAAGTTGAGAGGGTTACGGCAAAAACTGGATGCACTTCGTGTACAAGACGGACAATCTCTTTCAATGTATCAGGATTTCATACGGAAACTCGTCTGTTACAAAGGGATTTAATTTTTTAAAACTTATTTGAACTCCTGACTTTTTGTGTGTTCAAAATGCACCATTCAAAGCCACATCATTATTTTTCAATCCTTTCTGACTTCATTTGTTAATTTTCATGCATTTACTAATTATTTTGAGCTATATGACCGTAAAATTGAAAAGCATTTCAAATGAACTCTAAAAAGGTTGGAAGTTGCCATGGAATCATCATTTCATCCACATAGCATGTGCAAGAAAGTTGAGGGGGTTACGGCAGAAACTGGATGCACTTCGTGTACAAAACGGACAATCTCTTTCAAAGTATGAGGATTTCATACGGAAACTCGTCTGTTGCAAAGGGATTTCTTATTTTAAAACTTATTTGAACTCCTGACTTTTTGTGTGTTCAAAATGCACCATTCAAAGCCACATCATCATTTGTCAATCCTTTCTGACTTCATTTGTTATTTTTCATGCATTTACTAATTATTTTGAGCTATAAGACCCTAAAATTGAAAAGCATTTCAAATGAACTCCGAAAAGGTTGAAAGTTGGCATGGTATCATCATTTCATCCACATAGCATGTGCCAGAGAGTTGAGAGGGTTACGGCAAAAACTGGATGCACTTCGTGTACAAAACGTACAATCTCTTTCAAAGTATCAGGATTTCATACGGAAACTCGTCTGTTACAAGGGGATTTCATTTTTTAAAACTTATTTGAACTCCTGATTTTTGTGTGTTCAAAATGCACCATTCAAAGCCACATCATCATTTTTCAATCCTTTCTGACTTCATTTGTTATTTCTAATGCATTTACTAATTATTTTGAGATATAAGACCCTAAAATTGAAAAGCATTTCAAATGAACTCCGAAAAGGTTGGAAGTTGGCATGGTATCATCATTAACTCCACATAGCATGTGCAAGAAAGTTGAGAGGGTTACGGCAAAAACTGGATGCACTTCGTGTACAAAACGGACAATCTCTTGCGAAGTATCAAGATTTCATACGGAAACTCGTCTGTTACAAAGGGATTTCATATTTTAAAACTTATTTGAGCTCCTGACTTTTTGTGTGTTCAAAATGCACCATCCAAAGCCACATCATCATTTTTCAATCCTTTCTGACTTCATTTGTTATTTTTCATGCATTTACTAATTATTTTGAGCTATAAGACCGTAAAATTGAAAAGCATTTAAAATGAACTCTAAAAAGGTTGGAAGTTGGCATGGAATCATCATTTCATCCACATAGCATGTGCAAGAGAGTTGAGAGGGTTACGGCAGAAACTGGATGCACTTCGTGTACAAAACGTACAATCTCTTTCAAAGTATCAGGATTTCATACGGAAACTCGTCTGTTACAAGGGGATTTCATTTTTTTAAACTTATTTGAACTCCTGATTTTTGTGTGTTCAAAATGCACCATTCAAAGCCACATCATCATTTTTCAATCCTTTCTGACTTCATTTGTTATTTCTCATGCATTTACTAATTATTTTGAGATATAAGACCCTAAAATTGAAAAGCATTTCAAATGAACTCCGAAAAGGATGGAAGTTGGCATGGTATCATCATTTCATCCACATAGCATGTGCAAGAAAGTTGAGAGGGTTACGGCAAAAACTGGATGCACTTCGTGTA
>NW_025239357.1:3086-3920 GCF_018294505.1 Triticum aestivum
GGTTGGAAGTTGGCATGGTATCATCATTTCATCCACATAGCATGTGCAAGAAAGTTGAGAGGGTTACGGCAAAAACTGGATGCACTTCGTGTACAAAACGGACAATCTCTTGCGAAGTACCAAGATTTCATACGGAAACTCGTCTGTTAAAAAGGGATTTCATATTTTAAAACTTATTTGAACTCCTGACTTTTTGTGTGTTCAAAATGCACCATCCAAAGCCACATCATCATTTTTCAATCCTTTCTGACTTCATTTGTTATTTTTTATGCATTTACTAATTATTTTGAGCTATAAGACCGTAAAATTGAAAAGCATTTCAAATGAACTCTGAAAAGGTTGGAAATTGGCATGGTATCATCATTTCAACCACATAGCATGTGCCAGAAAGTTGAGAGGGTTACGGCAGAAACTGGATGCACTTTGTGTACAAAACGGACAATCTCTTTCAATGTATCATGATTTCATACGGAAACTCGTCTGTTACAAAGGGGTTTCATTTTTTAAAACTTATTTGAACTCCTGACTTTTTGTGTGTTCAAAATGCACCATTCAAAGCCACATCATTATTTTTCAATCCTTTCTGACTTCATTTGTTATTTTTCATGCATTTACTAATCATTTTGAGCTATAAGACCCTAAAATTGAAAAGCATTTCAAATGAACTCTGAAAAGGTTGGAAATTGGCATGGTATCATCATTTCATCCACATAGCATGTGCAAGAAAGTTGAGAGGGTTACGGCAAAAACTGGATGCACTTCGTGTACAAAACGTACAATCTCTTTCAAAGTATCAGGATTTCATACGGAAACTCGTCTGTTACAAGGGGATTT
>NW_025239358.1:0-3920 GCF_018294505.1 Triticum aestivum
GCCTGCCGCTTTTGAAGCTCTGTGATCTCCCGCACATAACGGAGGAGCATGGCACTCCTCTCCTCCTTGCGCTCACGGAGCTCCACGTCCTTAGCCCTGAGCTCCGCATCCTTGGCCTTGAGCTCCTGTGTCAGGCTCCTCACCTCAAACTCCGTGATCTGCTGTGCCGCCATGGCACCAGGTAGAAGCAATGGGGAGAGGAAGCAAAGGGGGTGAAACGGCGGAAAGGCAATGCAATCTATGGGAAGGCGGAGGGAGCCAACCGAGGAGCGGGGAATCTTTAGGTTTTCACCATGGGAAAACACTAGTCGACGACTTCTCACATCAGGGAGTTGTGGGTTTTACAGGCGGAGTCATCGTGACTAATTACTGCCGCGCCTGCTCCCGTCAATCAAAAAATTAAAAATCCTGTCACGCCTGCTCCCGTCAATCAAAAAATTAAAAATCCTGCCGCGCCTGCCGCACCCAAAGACTAGAGCAACGCCGCAGTGGATATTTAAATTTACCTGCCGGCAAGGAGATAAAAAAGGGTGAAAAAACAAATGTGGTGGTGGCCTAGCTAATCGGTCGCACTAGCCCAACTAGCTAGCCACCGTGCTTCACTGATGTACTCGGCGGGAAAGGTGTTCGTGATTTGACGACTCATTTACTTGCTTCGCGCTATGACCGAGGATGACCCAGAAAACGCGCGGTAGGGCATCCCACGTCTCGGCAAGGAAGAATATATGCGTGCACCACCCGGGAGGACCCTGAAACCGCGCGGTAGGGTGTGCCACGTCTCTGCACGGAGGAAAAATGTGCGTGTAAAAATATAATTTATCAGACGTAGTAGTACCTATGGTTCGACCTCGGGACCCAGCCAGTCGGTCAAAAACACCCCACTGGCCACACAGCTTTATCATGCTAACATGGCAGGGAGGATAGGTGTGGTTAGCTCCGTCTCGACCAGCCACAATGTCTCTTGTTCTAGGCGATTCTTCTATTTTCCAATCTTTTTTAGTTATAATAACACCATGGCAAGCTAGCGCCGCTCTTCGTGTGTGCCCGTGTGTCTAAAGGTTAGACGATGCAGAGGAGAGAGAGATCGCAGACCTGGGACCCACCAGTAAGTGAGTCAACGGTCATGCACGTGTTGACGAGGCACTCCCTCTACTCTACTCAACGTAATACTATACAAAATCAAGTTATGGGACAAAGCCAACAACCGTTGTTGTTTCAGGACCATGCATGTCTTACATTTTACTCCCTTCGTCCCTAAATATTAGTCTTTTTAGAGATTTCAAATGGACTCGCACATACAGATGTATATAGACATATTATAGAGTGTAGATTCACTCATTTTGCTCCGTATGTTGTCACTTGTTGAAATCTCTAAAAGACTAATATTTAGGAATAGAAGGAGTATTTTTGAATTTGTGTCATACATGCATGGTTTGGAAAATAGATGCACTATACTTATTGGATTGTTGTTGTGTTCGTGTGTGTGGGGGGGCATATGCTTGATACATACAAAGTTTTCTCACCACCATGTTGTTCATCTTTTAAATTTGAATTTGCAATGAAAAACTTACTAGGGATACCATGAAATGTTAAATCCATGTTGAGATCATTATATCACAAATTCACTCTAATTCAAGAACTCGTCATCAATCAATTACCACATCGATATTACTATTTGCAAGGAAAATACAGGCATTGTAATACACATAGATTCGTTCGGCAATTTAAAAGATTCCTTTCGTATTCTTGAATGGTACCCAACGACGTACCAGCTGGACCTTGGCTCGTGTTGATCCTCAAAAAAAAAAACCGGGCTCGTGTCCTTCTGGTGGCGTGTGTGGTGCGCACATTAGCCAACCCCAACCAGTCGAGCCTCCGCGTTTCGAGTCGAAATATCTGGCAGCCAGAATTCCAGCCCTAGGAAATTCCCCTCATGTCCCCAGTCCATAATGACTACCGATGAACAATGGAGGGATGATTTCGTAACTAGACAACGTTACCTACCATGCCGAGCATGGTTCAATTGCCACGGTCACCGCTCCCCAAGATCACCCGTCAACTGCATTGCCTAGTACTACTACTACTACTACTACTACTACTACACCAGGATGAGCACAGAATTGAGCCCGTTTGTTCGTGCCTAGTACTTGAGTTAATATATCAGGGACCCCTAAAAAAAGAGTTAATATATCAGCCAATGCACTGGTACGGACTGATTATCCTTTTACTCAGCATATATAACTTGTCTGAAGTCTAACTAAGCAAAATGTTTGACCAAATCCTTTCTTAAGAAATACAACAGGACATATGTATCGCTTGAAAATTTATTGCATGATGCAGGTTATGATGTTGTTTCGAATCCTGGATTTAAATTTCAGAAAATCCAAAAGTGACCAGAAATTCATGAAACTGAGCATGGTCACGTGATATGGCACAAATATTCCTTCGTAATTTTTTCTTCAATTTGAGACAAGCTGCTTATGACAAGTTGCACAAATGAAGAGCCAAGGTATTTTGGAATAAAGACCTGTCACGTTAGGCGAACGCTTTCACTATTGAAACCGTGGGCGTTTACGTGCCGCCACGAGTCCCGCTTCTCATCGGCAGGTGCCGTGCGAGCAAGCGTGTGAGTTGATCAGAGGCGTGCGAGCAGACCGCTGCGCCGACTGACATGGAGGCGTGCGAGCAGACCACTGCGCCACTGACAGGGAGGCATGCGAGCAGACCACTACGCAGGCTCACCTGGAGGTGAGCCCTTTGACCAGTCTCCGCCGTCCACCTTCGTCCCAACTGCTCCCACTTTAAATGTCGTCGGCGCCGCAGTTTAAAATCAACCCCGCACTACCCGGTATCGCTACAATCTTCTCTCTGATTCTCCTGTCGTCTACCTCCAACCAGCCTGACCTAAACATACGCCATGCCGCATCACGATGGTCTGCCCTTAGTCTTCCAGTTTCCTGAGGAAGACACCCAGCTGGAGTCTCAAGAACATAAGGCTCTTTGGGACGAGCTTGAACCGGCCTTGCGGGAAGACGCCGCGCCTGTACCCGCTCCCGTTCCGGCTCCCGTCGGCCCGACTGCGCCAGCGCACATCCCCGTGGCATTGATGAGTTGGGAGCCGCACATTGTCGCTGAGCTTGATGCCACGGGATTCCACGAGGTCCCCGCCGACTTTCACGCGCACGTGCACCTACCAGCGCATGCGCCTGCGCGTGCACTGACGCGCATGCCCGTGCCCGTGCCCATGCACCTGCCAGCGCATGCGCCTGCGCGTGCACTGACGTGCGCGCCCTTGCCCGTGCCCGTGCACACGAATGTCTCCGCCGCGCCGTTGCCAGTGCATGTCCCCTCGCGGGTGCCAGTGCCCCCCTTAGCGGCATGGATGGCCGCCATCGACCGCTTCCTTGCACCAACGCCACTCGCCTCCTCCCGCTAGTTGACTCGCTCCTGGAGACCAAAGTCCAGAACATTGTGGCCTTCCTTGAAGCTAGGGCCAACGTCCAGGAGTATGCCAACAACGGCTCAATACGCCGCCGTCGCCGTCGGTCAGTGGCCCGACGACACACAGAGCACGGCAGAGGAGCCGCTTCCCACCGCAAGACGCCCGCGCCGCCGCCGCGTAATCTAAATTTGCCATGAAAAACGTTCGGATTGCCATGCTTAAAATCCCAATATTTATCATTTCCGTTTATTTTAGGTCAATCGTCGTATGAATGTAAAGTCAGAGTCAGACTGGATGAAATCTATGGTTTGATCGATTTAATGTTCTACTAGAGCCGTATCAAATTAAATATAAAACGTCATCAACCACATGTATTCCTTCTCATCCAACGACCTAGACTGCTTCAATGTCGAGCGCTCAACACGTTTAGCCTGCAGTTAATTTCATGCCAAAAATAGTGCTGATCACATAATAACAC
>NW_025239359.1:0-3919 GCF_018294505.1 Triticum aestivum
CGTCCTCGGCGTTTCTTAATCTGAAATCTGGCTAACAAAAGAGACAAGGTGTACACATTGTATATGTATATGTCGTCCATTTTCACTGATCTCAGTTGGGGCACATGTGACACAGTTATACAAGAGCACCCTTCAAAAGTCGTGAAATATAAAGCCAATATATTGTCGCAAGAAGTCAAAGGCATGAAAAAATTGCAACTCAGGTTGCACATATAAGTGAAGCTCTTATTCATATCAAAAGATTGACAATGCTTATCATTAAACCATCGCAACAATGATGAACCATCACCAAGATTAGAGGTCATATCAAAATGATTAAACATTGGCACAATTATTTTCAAACATATTTGATCCAAATATGATTTATTCCCTGATTCACTTGATTCTTTTGCATCGATAGTTAATTCAATGGGTTCACTCAAAATTGTTTGAACACATGGCAAAGTCAAAATATCAACATAGTCCTCTAAAATAGCTGGTGTGATCAAAGTTGTGGGTAGCTCACCGCATGGTGCATTTAAAATGACAAGACATTCATCATACTCATGTGGTGGTGGAAGATTAGTACCTTTGTCATTACCTCTTATGATCAACTCAGATGATGTAGGCACTCTCAGTGATGATGTGTCACATGGTGGAGGTGATGTAGTCCTCACAACAACGGATGTGGTTGTCATAGTATGCCTAGTAGTTGAAGGGACAATCGTATCAACTCTTGGAATGTGCATCTCGTGCCTGTTCTCCTTGTGGGCAACACGTCGTTTTATTTCCTGTTCAGCTTTGCAAGCAAGATGAAACAAATGGTCCATAGGATAACACTCTTCATGAATTAGTATCTCCTAAATCTCATGATTTAATCCTCCCCAAAATCTATCCATAAAATCTTCTTCACTTTCTTCTAAAGAGGAATGCAGGAAGGTAGTTTGTAAAGTATCATAATATTTCGTTACGGTGTCACTACCTTGTTTCAAATGTTGCAACTTTTTAATCATGTCACGTGTATAATAAGCGGGAACGAATGTATGTCGCATGGCAAGTTTCAAATCATCCCAAGTAGTAGGTATATCATTAGGGTGTAGCCGACAATATTCAGTCCACCAAACTATAGCATAACCAGTGAAAGAACCAACCGCAACCTTAACGTTTTTACGTTCATCAAAATTATGGGAAGTAAATATATTATTTATGTCGAATTCCCATTCAATATATAAAGCAGGTCTAAAACGTCCATTAAATGATGGTATAGGAACAGTAACCTGATCATGCGCATTTGGATGTTTATGCACCTCTCGTGATCGTTGTGGAATTTGCAAAGGTGGTGGCACGTCTCCCGCGATCGACAAAGCCCATGAATTGACCCTAGATCCTGTCATGATTAGTAGAAACAAGAAACAAAATCCAAAAATAATGTTCCTATAACTACTAGGATGTGGTGGTAAAACGCTCACAGTAAAGCAAATATCAATGTCTTACAAGTTCTTACCATGCAGCGGGCGGTGATCGGCAACCAGCGGTGTCAAGTAACTCCAAAAGTTGGGTAAAGCGATAGCCAGGTGAACGTATGTATACATGGTGTAGAAATATGTGAAGCTGGGTTGGCTTTATATGTGTGGGAAAAATGCTACAACCACAATAGTTAATGTAAGCTGAAAATTCGCTCAAAAGTGGTCGAGTGCTGGCCCTAGGCTAGAACATACAAGAGACGCGAGCCTAAGACACCAGTGAAATCACGTGGCAACGCGATGCACAAAAGAAACTCTTGTGAATATGGTATAAAATGAAGCGATGGAGTGAGAGAGGTGTCAACAATATTTTCCTCAATGTTTTTTTATCCGAAACAACGCACGTGAAAACCTTCTTGTAACATCCCCAATCCCTCCGTGCAATCTTTTTTTTCAATTGTCAACCAAGCAACATGGCAAAAACTAAGGTGGACTCTCTCTCTATTTTTTTAATAAGTCCAACAGCATGACGCTTGAATCCAAACAATTTGCACCTCCCTCTTTTTCACCTTTACCCAAATCACGTTGGATGCTAGTGGTTGGACGTCCCAGATATGTGGATCACCACTTGCCCTTTTTTTTAATCTTTCCTTATGCTCTCTCTCCAAAACAACCAACAAATCAACTCTTTCCAAACAAAAGACACGATCAGCACTTCCTCCCTTTTTTTTCTAACTCTCTTCCTTCATTTCTTCAATTTCTTGTCTCCCGGTTTACCACAAAAAAGGACCAAGTCCAAAACAAAAACGAATCAGAACTTTTTTTGTTTCAAGGAAACGTCCAACCAACCGAAAGTTGTGCTTTTTTTTCAACCTGCCGTACGAACTGACGGGCCAAACTTGTGCGTGAGATGTCCCTCCGAATATTTTGTACGTACCTTCTCTCTCTCCTGCTTTTTTTACGTGATGAGCCAAATCTCCAGCCTGTATGGTAGGATCCAAACGATTTGCACTTTCCTTACCAAGCGAACGTGATTACGTGCTCTTTTATTTCTTGCCAAATTCAAAAACGTGACAAATATCTCAAAGGATAGCCACGAATCTAGCTTTCCAAATCAGCAACATCCTAGTGCTGATTTAAAGGGAAACTAGTACGGATCTGTACCCCATTTTTTTAGGACGCTCAAACTTTCCTTATTGATTTTTCTCAAAGATCCAAACGAAATATTGGTCCTTCCTTTTTTTTATGCGGCTGATCCAAGTTGCCTTTCAAGGAGGATTTGGTCTGATCTATTTTCCCGAGAGTTGATTCGAAATAAAATAATATCCAAACTTTCCAACAAACTCTTTCTCTTTCCGTTCTGAATAGATCTGCACGTCCTCCTTTTTTTGCTCTATTTTTTTGTTGCGATCTCCAAGGATCAGGTGACGTGATGGTTAGTACTTTTCTTGAGAGCACAACTTTCCAAACGCCCTTGTACTCCCTTTGGACCTTCCTCACGTGACACAACTCCCTTTTTTTTCCAAGATCCAAGCTCCAACGCAAGTGCCCTTTCCTTCTTTTTTTTGCCTCGTGGATCAAACAAATCTGGACTGCTTTTATCTCTTGGTCTCGTTCTCCAAAAGCACCTACGGGAGCAAACTTGCCTAAAAAGATCCCTTTTTTGCTTGAAACTTTTCTCAATTGTTTCTCTCCTCGAGATGAATGATGCTCTAAGACGGCGATGAACGCCAGCAGCGGATGAATGGTGGTGATAGCAACAACGGTGGTGAAGAAAATTAGTGGCAAAGAAACATCACGATGAAGTGGATGATGGTGTGAGCGGACGCGACGTGAAAAAAAATGTGACTAGAACTCGAAACTCTAAAAGACTAGACACTAAAACCAGCGACTCGACACACGATGTAACTGAAAATTCAACAAAACAAAACCTAAGTGGCAATGGAGCAAAGGCTCAGACTGTTCGGGATATGATGAACTAATCTAACTTTTTTTGTGGCTTTTTCTTGGACTATAGGTATGAAGAACTTATGCAATCTAACTATGAAAACTGGAAAATCTCACCGAGTAACCTGAAAACTGATACCACTTGATAGAGGCGAGGGTCCCGATCTTTCAATGAGATGATAACTATCGATTTGGTGGAGACGACTTTGACGATCCGACTACAAACGTGCACGACATTGCGCCTTAGCAATCGCTAAACCAACTCCGGGAGGTTATTGACCACGCTGGAGCACGATCAACCTGACCACGAAGGTCTATTCCTGCAAGCAATCGAAGAACAAGCAAGAATATGATTAAGCAATCTGAATATTGCGAGTATGGATGAAGTACTGATAAAAGTGGGGTTTCATAAGCGGTCTTAGTCTGGTCGTTGGACACAAACGAAGTACACGAAGTTGCAGCGATGGCTAACTTTTAACTAAATAAAACCCCAGTCTAAACGATGCCTTAAGGGCTATATTTATAGGGAA
>NW_025239360.1:0-3919 GCF_018294505.1 Triticum aestivum
TGACAGGAAAAGAAATATCTGGTCATGTGAGTGTTAAGTATTGAAGTGCACCCACAAGACTTCTGTACCTTGTGCTGTCTTCTGAACTCAAAGGTGTTCCTTCTATGAGGGACAATTTTTCTGTACTAGACAAAGGTGTAGTAGTAGGTTTACAACCTTGCAGCCCAGCTTTTCTTACCAAATCATTTGCATATTTTTCCTGGGAGAGATGAAGTCCATCCTTGTGCTTCTTTACTTCAATCCCTAGGAAATAGTGCAAATCACCAAGGTCCTTTAGAGCAAACTCAGTGCATAAGTCCTTCAATAATCCTGCTATTGCCTCATAAGATGAACTGGTGATAATAATATATAAGAACAAATATTGGTGTATTGGACTTACTGTAAATGAACATTGAAGTGTCAGACTTTGAAGGAACAAAGCCAAGCATTTGCATCTTTTTACTGACACGAGAATACCATGCCCTAGGAGCCTGTTTCAATCCATACATCGCTTTATCAAGCTTGCATACATGAGAGGGTGCATGTTTGTTTTCAAACCCAGGAGGTTGTTTCATGTAAACCTCCTCTTCTAGAACGCCATGAAGAAACGCGTTATGTACGTCTAATTGTCGAAGACTCCATCCCCTAGAAACAGCAATAGACAAGACAAGACGGATGGTGGCAGCTTTTACAACTGGACTAAAGATGTCCTCATAGTCTATGCCATACCGTTGTTTAAAGCCTTTAGCAACTAGCCGTGCCTTGTAACGATCAACTGTTCCATCAGACTTCCTCTTGATCCTAAAGACCCACTTGTAGTCAATAAGATTTTTACCTTATTTTGGAGGGACCAAATGCCATGTTTTATTTTTCTGTAGTGCCACATACTCCTCATGCATTGCTTTTCTCCACTTCTCATCACCAAGGGCCTCCTCAAGTGTGGTGGGATCACCTAGTTCACCTGTAGAACAAATCATACCATATTTGGTTATGTGCTTGTAATTAATTGGCTTAGTTACCCCTGATTGAAGTCGTGTACGGCGCTGCTGTGCAGCAGCATTGTTCTGCGCCACAGAGGATCCCGTGGCCGAATCAGGGGGTGAAATCTGTGCCTGATCCGAGGCAGATCCGCCTGCGCCAGCAGTTTCCATGGGGTCCGCTGCTATCTGATCTTTTGTGGCAGCTGGCTGTTGTGGGGGAGGCGAATCCAGCGCAGAAGTTCCTGTGCCCGCTGCGTCTGGTCCCGCGCCAGCCGATCCCACCGTGTCGCGCCGCGTGTAGACAGCCGGCTGGCTCCCGAAGAGCGAGCCGATCGAGCCAGCGACAGCCTGAAACGTGGCAGCAGCTGGTCCGCGCAGGCTGGTGGAGCCGCTGCTGCCAACAACAGCTGGCCGCGTGGCCGACACGGAGACGGGCGCCGCTGGCGCAGCACCGCGCGCTGTCACGCCTGTTGATACGTCTCCAACGTATCTGTAATTTTTGATTGTTACATGCAATTATATTACCCCTTTTGGATGTTTATGGGCTTTATTTTACACATTTATGTCATTTTTGGGACTAACCTACTAACCGGAGGCCCACCCCGTATTGCTGTTTTTTTTGCCTATTTCAGTATTTCGAAGAAAAGGAAAATTAAATGGAGTCCAAACGGAATGAAACCTTCGGGAGTGTGATTTTTGGAACGAACATGATCCGGGAGACTTGGAGTACAATCCAGGGAATCTTCGAGGAGGCCAGGAGATAGGAGGGCGCGCCCACCCCCTCGGCGCGCCCCCCTGTCTCGTGGGCCCCGCATGGCTCCCTCGACCGACTTCTTTCGCCTATATCTTCCCATATACCCTAAAACCATCGAATACAAAGATAGATCAGGAATTTTTCATTATAGAACTTGGCTTGTATATTCCAATGATGGGCTTCCTCAAAATGCCCTAGGTCTTCATGAGCAAGCAAGTTGGATGCACACCCACTTAGTTTCTTTTGTTGAGCTTTCATATATTTATAGCTCTAGTGCATCCGTTGCATGGCAATCCCTACTCACTCACATTGATATCTATTAATAGGCATCTCCATAGACGGTTGATACGCCTAGTTGATGTGAGACTATCTTATCCTTTTTGTCTTCTCCACAACCACCATTCTACTCCACATATAGTGCTATGTCCATGGCTCACGCTCATGTATTGCGTGAAAGTTGAAAGAGTTTGAGATTATTAAAGTATGAAACAATTGCTTGGCTTGTCATCGGGGTTGTGCATGATTAAATACTTTGTGTGATGAAGATAGAGCAACAGCCAGACTATATGATTTTGTAGGGATAACTTTCTTTGGCCATGTTATTTTGAGAAGACATGACTACTTTGATTAGTATGCTTGAAGTATCACCATTTTCATGTTAATATGAACTTTTATTTTGTATCATTTGGATCTGAACATTCATGCCACAATAAAGAAAATTACATTGAGAATTATGCTAGGTAGCATTCCACATCAATTTTTTCTTTTTTATCATTTACCTACTCGAGGACGAGCAAGAATTAAGCTTGGGGATGCTTGATACGTCTCCTACATATCTATAATTTTTGATTGTTCCATGCTATTATATTACCCCTTTTGGATGTTTATGGGCTTTATTTTACACACTTATATCATTTTTTGGGACTAACCTACTAACCGGAGGCCCAACCCGTATTGCTGTTTTTTTGCCTATTTCAGTATTTCGAAGAAAAGGAATATCAAACGGAGTCCAAACGGAATGAAACCTTCGGGATCGTGATTTTTGGAATGAACGTGATCCAAAGGACTTGGAGTGCAAGTCAAGAAGCAGCCGAGGCCTCCACAAGATAGGAGGGCGCGCCCCTGTCTCGTGGGCCCCTTGGGCGGCCACCGACGTACTTCTTCCTCCTATATAAGCCTACGTACCCCAAAAACTACCAAGGAGCCAACGAAACACAATTTCCACCGCCATAACCTTCTGTATCCACGAGATCCAATCTTGGAGCCTTCGCCGGCGTTCTGCCAGAGGGGGAATCGACCACGGAGGGCTTGTACATCAACATCCTTGCCCCTCCGATGAGTTGTGAGTAGTTTACCACAGACCTACGGGTCCATAGTTATTAGCTAGATGGCTTCTTCTCTCTTTTTGGATCTCAATAGAATGTTCTCCCCCTCTCTTGTGGAGATCTATTCGATGTAAACTCTTTTTGCGGTGTGTTTGTCGAGATTCGATGACTTGTGGGTTTATGATCAAGTTTATCTATGAGAAATATTTGAATCTCCTCTGAATTCTTTTATGTATGATTGAGTTATCTTTGCAAGTCTCTTTGAATTATCAGTTTGGTTTGGCCTACTAGATTGATCTTTCTTGCCATGGGAGAAGTGCTTAGCTTTGGGTTCAATCTTGTGGTGTCCTTACCCAGTGACAGAAAGGATTGCAAGGCACGTATTGTATTGTTGCCATCGAGGATAAAAAGATGGGGTTTATATCATATTGCATGAGTTTATCCCTCTACATCATGTCATCTTGCTTAAGGCGTTACTCTGTTCTTATGAACTTAATACTCTAGATGCAGGCAGGAGTCGGTCGACGTGTGGAGTAATAGTAGTAGATGCAGGCAGGAATCGGTCTACTTGTTGCGGACGTGATGCCTATATACATGATCATGCCTAGATAATCTCATAATTATTCGATTTTCTATCAATTGTGTGATAGTAGTTTGTGCACCCACAGTAATACTTATGCTATCTTGAGAGAAGCCACTAGTGAAACCTATGGCCCCCGGGTCTATGTCTTATCATATTTGCTTCCAATTTACTATTATTTGCATCTTTACTTTTTGCATCTATATTATAAAATTCCAAAAATATATTTATCTTATCATACTTTCTCTATCAGATCTCACTTTCGCAAGTGGCCGTGAAGGGATTGACAACCCCTTTATTG
>NW_025239361.1:0-3919 GCF_018294505.1 Triticum aestivum
GCCTGCCGCTTTTGAAGCTCTGTGATCTCCCGCACATAACGGAGGAGCATGGCACTCCTCTCCTCCTTGCGCTCACGGAGCTCCACGTCCTTAGCCCTGAGCTCCGCATCCTTGGCCTTGAGCTCCTGTGTCAGGCTCCTCACCTCAAACTCCGTGATCTGCTGTGCCGCCATGGCACCAGGTAGAAGCAATGGGGAGAGGAAGCAAAGGGGGTGAAACGGCGGAAAGGCAATGCAATCTATGGGAAGGCGGAGGGAGCCAACCGAGGAGCGGGGAATCTTTAGGTTTTCACCATGGGAAAACACTAGTCGACGACTTCTCACATCAGGGAGTTGTGGGTTTTACAGGCGGAGTCATCGTGACTAATTACTGCCGCGCCTGCTCCCGTCAATCAAAAAATTAAAAATCCTGTCACGCCTGCTCCCGTCAATCAAAAAATTAAAAATCCTGCCGCGCCTGCCGCACCCAAAGACTAGAGCAACGCCGCAGTGGATATTTAAATTTACCTGCCGGCAAGGAGATAAAAAAGGGTGAAAAAACAAATGTGGTGGTGGCCTAGCTAATCGGTCGCACTAGCCCAACTAGCTAGCCACCGTGCTTCACTGATGTACTCGGCGGGAAAGGTGTTCGTGATTTGACGACTCATTTACTTGCTTCGCGCTATGACCGAGGATGACCCAGAAAACGCGCGGTAGGGCATCCCACGTCTCGGCAAGGAAGAATATATGCGTGCACCACCCGGGAGGACCCTGAAACCGCGCGGTAGGGTGTGCCACGTCTCTGCACGGAGGAAAAATGTGCGTGTAAAAATATAATTTATCAGACGTAGTAGTACCTATGGTTCGACCTCGGGACCCAGCCAGTCGGTCAAAAACACCCCACTGGCCACACAGCTTTATCATGCTAACATGGCAGGGAGGATAGGTGTGGTTAGCTCCGTCTCGACCAGCCACAATGTCTCTTGTTCTAGGCGATTCTTCTATTTTCCAATCTTTTTTAGTTATAATAACACCATGGCAAGCTAGCGCCGCTCTTCGTGTGTGCCCGTGTGTCTAAAGGTTAGACGATGCAGAGGAGAGAGAGATCGCAGACCTGGGACCCACCAGTAAGTGAGTCAACGGTCATGCACGTGTTGACGAGGCACTCCCTCTACTCTACTCAACGTAATACTATACAAAATCAAGTTATGGGACAAAGCCAACAACCGTTGTTGTTTCAGGACCATGCATGTCTTACATTTTACTCCCTTCGTCCCTAAATATTAGTCTTTTTAGAGATTTCAAATGGACTCGCACATACAGATGTATATAGACATATTATAGAGTGTAGATTCACTCATTTTGCTCCGTATGTTGTCACTTGTTGAAATCTCTAAAAGACTAATATTTAGGAATAGAAGGAGTATTTTTGAATTTGTGTCATACATGCATGGTTTGGAAAATAGATGCACTATACTTATTGGATTGTTGTTGTGTTCGTGTGTGTGGGGGGGCATATGCTTGATACATACAAAGTTTTCTCACCACCATGTTGTTCATCTTTTAAATTTGAATTTGCAATGAAAAACTTACTAGGGATACCATGAAATGTTAAATCCACGTTGAGATCATTATATCACAAATTCACTCTAATTCAAGAACTCGTCATCAATCAATTACCACATCGATATTACTATTTGCAAGGAAAATACAGGCATTGTAATACACATAGATTCGTTCGGCAATTTAAAAGATTCCTTTCGTATTCTTGAATGGTACCCAACGACGTACCAGCTGGACCTTGGCTCGTGTTGATCCTCAAAAAAAAAACCGGGCTCGTGTCCTTCTGGTGGCGTGTGTGGTGCGCACATTAGCCAACCCCAACCAGTCGAGCCTCCGCGTTTCGAGTCGAAATATCTGGCAGCCAGAATTCCAGCCCTAGGAAATTCCCCTCATGTCCCCAGTCCATAATGACTACCGATGAACAATGGAGGGATGATTTCGTAACTAGACAACGTTACCTACCATGCCGAGCATGGTTCAATTGCCACGGTCACCGCTCCCCAAGATCACCCGTCAACTGCATTGCCTAGTACTACTACTACTACTACTACTACTACTACACCAGGATGAGCACAGAATTGAGCCCGTTTGTTCGTGCCTAGTACTTGAGTTAATATATCAGGGACCCCTAAAAAAAGAGTTAATATATCAGCCAATGCACTGGTACGGACTGATTATCCTTTTACTCAGCATATATAACTTGTCTGAAGTCTAACTAAGCAAAATGTTTGACCAAATCCTTTCTTAAGAAATACAACAGGACATATGTATCGCTTGAAAATTTATTGCATGATGCAGGTTATGATGTTGTTTCGAATCCTGGATTTAAATTTCAGAAAATCCAAAAGTGACCAGAAATTCATGAAACTGAGCATGGTCACGTGATATGGCACAAATATTCCTTCGTAATTTTTTCTTCAATTTGAGACAAGCTGCTTATGACAAGTTGCACAAATGAAGAGCCAAGGTATTTTGGAATAAAGACCTGTCACGTTAGGCGAACGCTTTCACTATTGAAACCGTGGGCGTTTACGTGCCGCCACGAGTCCCGCTTCTCATCGGCAGGTGCCGTGCGAGCAAGCGTGTGAGTTGATCAGAGGCGTGCGAGCAGACCGCTGCGCCGACTGACATGGAGGCGTGCGAGCAGACCACTGCGCCACTGACAGGGAGGCATGCGAGCAGACCACTACGCAGGCTCACCTGGAGGTGAGCCCTTTGACCAGTCTCCGCCGTCCACCTTCGTCCCAACTGCTCCCACTTTAAATGTCGTCGGCGCCGCAGTTTAAAATCAACCCCGCACTACCCGGTATCGCTACAATCTTCTCTCTGATTCTCCTGTCGTCTACCTCCAACCAGCCTGACCTAAACATACGCCATGCCGCATCACGATGGTCTGCCCTTAGTCTTCCAGTTTCCTGAGGAAGACACCCAGCTGGAGTCTCAAGAACATAAGGCTCTTTGGGACGAGCTTGAACCGGCCTTGCGGGAAGACGCCGCGCCTGTACCCGCTCCCGTTCCGGCTCCCGTCGGCCCGACTGCGCCAGCGCACATCCCCGTGGCATTGATGAGTTGGGAGCCGCACATTGTCGCTGAGCTTGATGCCACGGGATTCCACGAGGTCCCCGCCGACTTTCACGCGCACGTGCACCTACCAGCGCATGCGCCTGCGCGTGCACTGACGCGCATGCCCGTGCCCGTGCCCATGCACCTGCCAGCGCATGCGCCTGCGCGTGCACTGACGTGCGCGCCCTTGCCCGTGCCCGTGCACACGAATGTCTCCGCCGCGCCGTTGCCAGTGCATGTCCCCTCGCGGGTGCCAGTGCCCCCCTTAGCGGCATGGATGGCCGCCATCGACCGCTTCCTTGCACCAACGCCACTCGCCTCCTCCCGCTAGTTGACTCGCTCCTGGAGACCAAAGTCCAGAACATTGTGGCCTTCCTTGAAGCTAGGGCCAACGTCCAGGAGTATGCCAACAACGGCTCAATACGCCGCCGTCGCCGTCGGTCAGTGGCCCGACGACACACAGAGCACGGCAGAGGAGCCGCTTCCCACCGCAAGACGCCCGCGCCGCCGCCGCGTAATCTAAATTTGCCATGAAAAACGTTCGGATTGCCATGCTTAAAATCCCAATATTTATCATTTCCGTTTATTTTAGGTCAATCGTCGTATGAATGTAAAGTCAGAGTCAGACTGGATGAAATCTATGGTTTGATCGATTTAATGTTCTACTAGAGCCGTATCAAATTAAATATAAAACGTCATCAACCACATGTATTCCTTCTCATCCAACGACCTAGACTGCTTCAATGTCGAGCGCTCAACACGTTTAGCCTGCAGTTAATTTCATGCCAAAAATAGTGCTGATCACATAATAACAC
>NW_025239362.1:0-542 GCF_018294505.1 Triticum aestivum
AACATGTTGGAAATTGATGACGTCACTTTGAATGCCGCATACTAAACACGAAAGAAGTCCGGAGTTCAAATAAGTTTAAAAACATTGAAGTGCCTGTGTAACAGATGAGTTCTCGTCTGAAACCCTAATACCCCGAAAGAGTTTGTCCAGTTTGTACACGAAGTGCATCCAGTTTTTTTGTGACCCTCTCTACTCTTTCGCACATGCTATGCGGGTGAAATGATGATACGATGCCAAGTTTCAACATTTCCAGAGTTCATTTTGTAGTGATTTTCAATTTGACGGCCATTTAGCTCTCTTAACAATTAGGTAAATGACCGAAAAACAACAAATGATGTCAGAACATGTTGGAAATTGATGACGTCGGTTTAAATGCTGCATACTGAACACAAAAGAAGTCCGGAGCTCAAATAAGTTTAAAAAACATTGAAGTGCCCGTGTAACAGATGAGTTCTTCTCCGAAACCCTTTTACTCCGAAAGAGTTTGTCCACTTTGTACACGAAGTGCGTCCAGTTTTTGCCGTGACCCTCTCTACTCTTTC
>NW_025239362.1:552-2391 GCF_018294505.1 Triticum aestivum
AAATTGATGACGTCACTTTGAATGCTGCATACTGAGCACAAAAGAAGTTCGGAGTTCAAATAAGTTTAAAAAACATTGAAGTGCCCGTGTAACAGATGAGTTCTCGTCCGAAACCCTGATACTCCGAAAGAGTTTGTCCAGTTTGTACACGAAGTGCGTCCAGTTTTTTTGTGACCCTCTCTACTCTTTCGCACATGCTATGCGGGTGAAATGATGATACCATGCCAAGTTTCAACATTTTCAGAGTTCATTTTGTAGTGATTTTCAATTTCACGGTCATTTAGCTCTCTAAACAATTAGGTAAATGACCGAAAAACAACAAATGATGTCAGAACATGTTGGAAATTGATGACATCGCTTTGAATGCTGCATACTAAACACGAAAGAAGTCCATAGTTCAAATAAGTTTAAAAAACATTGAAGTGCCCGTGTAACAGATGAGTTCTCGTCAGAAAGCCTTTTACTCTGAAAGAGTTTGTCCAGTTTGTACACGAAGTGCATCCAGTTTTTTTGTGACCCTCTCTACTCTTTCGCACATGCTATGCGGGTGAAATGATGATACGATGCAAAGTTTCAACATTTCCAGAGTTCATTTTGTAGTGATTTTCAATTTGACGGCCATTTAGCTCTCTAAACAATTAGGTAAATGACCGAAAAACAACAAATGATGTCAGAACATGTTGGAAATTGATGATGTCACTTTGAATGCTGCATACTGAACACAAAAGAAGTCCAGAGCTCAAATAATTTTAAAAAACATTGAAGTGCCCGTGTAACAGATGAGTTCTTCTCCGAAACCCTTTTACTCCGAAAGAGTTTGTCCACTTTGTACACGAAGTGCGTCCAGTTTTTGCCGTGACCCTCTCTACTCTTTCGCACAAGCTATGCGGGTGAAATGATGATACCATGCCAAGTTTCAACATTTCCAGAGTTCATTTTGTAGTGATTTTCAATTTCACGGTCATTTAGCTCTCAAAACAATTAGGTAAATGACCGAAAAACAACAAATGATGTCAGAACATGTTGGAAATTGATGACGTCGCTTTGAATGCTGCATACTAAACACAAAAGAAGTCCGGAGTTCAAATAAGTTTAGAAAACATTGAAGTGCCCGTGTAACAGATGAGTTCTCGTCCGAAACCATGATACTCCCAAAGAGTTTGTCCAGATTGTACACGAAGTGCGTCCAGTTTTTGCCGTGAACCTCTCTACTCTTTCGCACATGCTATGCGGGTGAAATGATGATACCATGCCAAGTTTCAACATTTTCAGAGTTCATTTTGTAGTGATTTTCAATTTCACGGTCATTTAGCTCTCTAAACAATTAGGTAAATCACCGAAAAATAGGAAATGATGTGAGAACATGTTAGAAATTGATGGCGTTGCTTTGAATGCTGCATACTGAACACAAAAGAAGTCCGGAGCTCAAATAAGTTTAAAAAACATTGAAGTGCCCGTGTAACAGATGAGTTCTCCTCCGAAACCCTTCTACTCCGAAAGAGTTCGTGTAGTTTTTATACGAAGTGCGTCCGGTTTTTCCCGTGACCCTCTCTACTCTTTCGCACATGCTATGCGGGTGAAATGATGATACCATGCCAAGTTTCAACATTTTCAGAGTTCATTTTGTAGTGATTTTCAATTTCATGGTCATTTAGCTCTCTAAACAATTAGGTAAATGACCAAAAAACAACAAATGATGTCATAACATGTTGCAAATTGATGACGTCGCTTTGAATGCTGCATACTGAGCACAAAAGAAGTTCGGAGTTCAAATAAGTTTAAAAAACATTGAAGTACCCGTGTAACAGATGAGTTCTCGTCCGAAACCCTGATACTCCG
>NW_025239362.1:2401-3255 GCF_018294505.1 Triticum aestivum
AAATTGATGACGTCACTTTGAATGCTGCATACTGAGCACAAAAGAAGTTCGGAGTTCAAATAAGTTTAAAAAACATTGAAGTGCCCGTGTAACAGATGAGTTCTCGTCCGAAACCCTGATACTCCGAAAGAGTTTGTCCAGTTTGTACACGAAGTGCGTCCAGTTTTTTTGTGACCCTCTCTACTCTTTCGCACATGCTATGCGGGTGAAATGATGATACCATGCCAAGTTTCAACATTTTCAGAGTTCATTTTGTAGTGATTTTCAATTTCACGGTCATTTAGCTCTCTAAACAATTAGGTAAATGACCGAAAAACAACAAATGATGTCAGAACATGTTGGAAATTGATGACATCGCTTTGAATGCTGCATACTAAACACGAAAGAAGTCCATAGTTCAAATAAGTTTAAAAAACATTGAAGTGCCCGTGTAACAGATGAGTTCTCGTCAGAAAGCCTTTTACTCTGAAAGAGTTTGTCCAGTTTGTACACGAAGTGCATCCAGTTTTTTTGTGACCCTCTCTACTCTTTCGCACATGCTATGCGGGTGAAATGATGATACGATGCAAAGTTTCAACATTTCCAGAGTTCATTTTGTAGTGATTTTCAATTTGACGGCCATTTAGCTCTCTAAACAATTAGGTAAATGACCGAAAAACAACAAATGATGTCAGAACATGTTGGAAATTGATGATGTCACTTTGAATGCTGCATACTGAACACAAAAGAAGTCCAGAGCTCAAATAATTTTAAAAAACATTGAAGTGCCCGTGTAACAGATGAGTTCTTCTCCGAAACCCTTTTACTCCGAAAGAGTTTGTCCACTTTGTACACGAAGTGCGTCCAGTTTTTGC
>NW_025239362.1:3265-3918 GCF_018294505.1 Triticum aestivum
CCAGTTTTTGCCGTGAACCTCTCTACTCTTTCGCACATGCTATGCGGGTGAAATGATGATACCATGCCAAGTTTCAACATTTTCAGAGTTCATTTTGTAGTGATTTTCAATTTCACGGTCATTTAGCTCTCTAAACAATTAGGTAAATCACCGAAAAATAGGAAATGATGTGAGAACATGTTAGAAATTGATGGCATCGCTTTGAATGCTGCATACTGAACACAAAATAAGTCCGGAGCTCAAATAAGTTTAAAAAAGATTGAAGTGCCCGTGTAACAGATGAGTTCTCCTCCGAAACCCTTTTACTCCGAAAGAGTTCGTGTAGTTTGTATACGAAGTGCGTCCGGTTTTTGCCGTGACCCTCTCTACTCTTTCGCACATGCTATGCGGGTGAAATGATGATACCATGCCAAGTTTTAACATTTTCAGAGTTCATTTTGTAGTGATTTTCAATTTCATGGTCATTTAGCTCTCTAAACAATTAGGTAAATGACCAAAAAACAACAAATGATGTCATAACATGTTGGAAATTGATGACGTCACTTTGAATGCTGCATACTGAGCACAAAAGAAGTTCGGAGTTCAAATAAGTTTAAAAAACATTGAAGTGCCCGTGTAACAGATGAGTTCTCGTCCGAAACCCTGATACTCCG
>NW_025239363.1:0-1788 GCF_018294505.1 Triticum aestivum
GGATGACATGGATGGATAGGAGCCATTTTTTGGGCCCCTCATGGGGGTGTGGCCGGCCACATGGGGTATCCCCCCTTGGGGACCCTCTTGTTCCTTGGTTTCACTCCTAGGTCCTTGTGGAAGGACTTCATTCATGTGCATTTTGGGTTTTTTGTGAAACTACCCTACCCCCTTGGGATTTCCTATAAATAGAGGTGGAGGGGCAGCCCTCCACACTCATCCCTTGCTCTCATACACATGCCATGCATTATCTGGCTTCTTCTCTCCCTCCCACGAAAAGAGTTTCGTAGAGCCGTAAGGCTGTCTAGGTTCCGGCAGGAACTAGTTCTGGACGGCGAAGCCCTGCCGGATAGATGACACCGTATGTGTGCAACTCTGTAGAGAGATCGTAGTTTCGGTCTTAGTTCGTGAGTGCCTCCCGAAGGGCTGTTCGTGTGACCGTCCGAGTTTCGAAGGTCCTCCCGAAGGGCTGTCCGAGTGACCGTTCGAGTTTCGAAGGTCCTCCCGAAGGGCTGTCCGCGACACCGTCCGGGGGGCCGTTCGACCGCCTCCCGGAGGGCTGTCTGAGGGGCAGATGAGGGTATACATCCTCGCGGTTGGGAGGTTGTAAATCCTAGCTGTGGGGATCTGCACCACCGATCGTCATCGACTCTACTTCCCGCTGCGCTACGAGTCGGTAACGAAAAAGATCAAACCTTGTATGCAGTCTCCATAGTGGTCCTAGGCTGGTGCGTAGGTCGGAAATTTTTTGTTTTCTGCTGCGTTCCCCTACAAGCAGGAGCCGTCAAGACATGCTCCAGCTGAAGCAGCTCGGTGGAAGCCACGCTGCTTCTCCGCTGAGATGGCGGGGTAGCTTCGGGGGTAGTTTGGGCATGTCGATTGGCGTCTCGTTCCTCTAGCGCTTGGACCCTTTCGTGCAGCTGTTGAATTTGGGTCTGCTCCATTTTTTCCTCCTGTCCTGGCTTTTGTAACCGCCTGCGTCCGGAAAACCAGCCTTCCACGGAACGGAGCCTGGCGTGCCTCGTGTCCGTCCAGGGTGCTCAGGATATCCCGAGGGACATTGTGAGCTCGTCTTTCTCTCTGTCTGGAATGAACGTCCCTTGCTGCGCTGCATCGATATAGCGCTGAAGCCTCTTGACTGGTATTCTCAAAAGCTCGTCCGTCCAAACGCACCTCCCTGATACCGGGTCCAATTTTCTGCCAGCCCCGAAGAACCAAGTCCGGCAACGGTCTGGCCAGTTCATTGTCTATGGTTCGAGCCCTTTATCAAGCAGATCATTCTCAGCCTCGGCCCACTTAGGCCGGGCTTTGAGGTAGCCACCTAACCCCGTGCGATGCTGAAGCTTCTTCTTCGCAGCATTCTTCTTGTTTGTCGCTGACATCTTCTTACTCTTTTTCGATGTCTTGTGGGCCACAAATGCGGGCCAGTGATCTCTGATCTTCTCATACCGGCCGATGAATTCTGGTGTCTCTTCTTTGTCGACAAACGTTTTCAGCTCATTCTTCCACCTCCTGAATAGGTCTGCCATCTTCTTAAGAGCATGAGACATGATTAATTGCTCTTTAACTGGCTTCTCCGGATCCTCCTCTAGCGGTAGGGTGAAATTTGCCTTCAGCTCAGTTCAAAGATCATCTTTCTGCATATCATTGACATAAGACTCCTCAGGGTCTTCCTTCTTAGGCTTATACCATTGGTGGATGCTGATCGGGATCTTGTCCCTAACAAGAACCCCGCACTGAGCAGCAAATGCTTCCTTTGTCCGAATGGGTTCAATCGGTTGGCCGTCG
>NW_025239363.1:2421-2890 GCF_018294505.1 Triticum aestivum
TCACCGTAGCCTGCTTCTTCACCATGTTCTTCCAGACCATCATTGTCGCTAAGATACGACAAGATATCACCTCCGGCTAAGATTATGTCCCCCAACACCTCTTCTGCTTCCTCGTCTCGTCCGTGCTCCATTGTTTCTGCAAATATTACAACATGGCAATTATTACACAAACATGACAGCAGGTGGATATATTAGTGCAAACGTAGACCTAGTTTATTCTGGGTTTGGGGTGGCCTCGGCAACGCTTCAAGGGTAGGGGCGCGGCGGGAGGGGGTAGGAGACCGACATCGTTTTCTTTAGGGTTTGGGTGTCCTCGAGAGTTTTGGTCGAGCGAGAGGGCCGGGGGGTGCTCCCGTGGTATAAGTTATCACGGTCGAAGTTATCCGGGAGGGGGGTTATACCGACAATGACGACATACATACATGGGAAAATAATGTTATCGGGGAGGGGGTAGGTCGAACCCCCCCCC